>NC_081411.1:647454026-647704026 GCF_030272615.1 Cryptomeria japonica
ATAAATATAAAAGAATAATATTAAATAAAAATTAAATAAACTGCTAAACAACCACAGTCTGCATTTTAACGACACTGTGGAAAATCCACAGTCATAGTCATTCCCACTATAGTAGTCCTCCACAACCATGGAATCCATAGACTGTGGAGGCTCTACAGTCGTGTTTCCCCATGACTGTGGGCCTCCACAATCGTGGGCTCTCACGACTGTGGGGTTCCACAATCATGGCTCCCACAGTTTGTGGGAAACCCACGCTAGTCCGTGGGTTGAACCTCGGCTCCCCATGGCTAGCTTAGATTAAAAATTTAATTAATTTTTTTTAAATAAAACAAATAAATAAAAACTTTGCCATTTAATTTTTTAAAAGAACCTTCCATAAAAAAAAACTATCATCCTAAAACAAGGAATAAGCATGAAACCCAACCCCAACAAATTACCAAAAACTAAAAATTTAATCACAGAAATAATTAACACTGTCAAGAAATTTTTAAGATAAATCTGAATTGGTTTTCTTTTTTCCCTTTTTCTTTAAAAACAAGCACCTAGACCCCCAAATGTGCACAGAGTCTTATTCAGAGAAAACTATAAAGAAACGAGAAATCCAAAGCCATTACAAATTTCTTCTATATACCAAAGGATATCCCAAAAATTAATTTTACAGAGAACTCAAAACAACCAAAGTTTTTTTTTTTTCGATAAAAGTGGACAAGCCACTAAACTATATTTTATTAATTTTGAATTTTGAAAATACAAACGGGTTCAAAGGGCATACCGGCAGGAAAGAACCCGCAAGAAAACCTTCGGTTGTGGCCCAAAAAAGTAAATTTAAAACCCCATAAACCCAATTACATATCTGATTATGATCCCTCTCCCATTGCATAACTTTTCAAAGATATACATATCAATATCCAAAAGAAACCCCCATATACCCAATTACATGTTTGAAATTGATCACCCACCCATTACATGGCTTATCGAAGATATACATATCATTATCCAAAAAATTATGAGTAATCTGTAGAGTAAGCTTGCCATGAAGATATATTAACCGATCAGAATCCTGCATCAAAAAAAAGAGACAACAACATATCTGCACACAAAATTAGTTCTAAAACCATGAGCTTGAGCTCTCAACAGGGGGCTCTCTATCCATGATCAAAGGAGGAATGCTCTACAAGGGAGATTTGAACCACGGAGGGGCAAAAGCCAAAAAACCAAAAGAGAGCAGAGAATGCAAACCCATAAGCACCACTAAGGCTTTATCCAAAAGTTGTGAGGGAACCGATTCTAGCAAGGATTCAAAAGCATGCAGTGTGTCCCCCAATCTATCACATAATAACCCCATTCTCAACTCGAACAATAAAACTCCACAGTTCCCATTATCTAGCAGAACAGAGCGAGGAAGAAAACCCCCATAATAAAAAGAGCCTAGCTCAAAATGATAATTGTCCAATGCAGAATTAACAAGCTCCCAAGAGCAAATCGAGGGAGAGATAAATGTATGAACCAAGAGGTGGAGTAAATCCTTATCAAGCAAAGTATCATAGCAAACAATAAGAAATCAAGACAAAATCTCAAAGCCAGAAAAGGAAAGACCAGATTGCAACCAGAGAGATCCCAACAACCTACGAACCTCAAAATCCACTTGAGGAGTAGGCAAATAGAACACTTCCCCAAGCAATTCAGAATTATTACTGGGAGCCTCATTTTCCCTCTCAATCGGGCATTCAACAATGACCCTGTATCTTGCAAGAGAAAAAATGCTTGACATATGAAACAGAGCTCGAGAGAGAAAAATCCAAGCATTCACTGTTGAATTGAGAATGAAGTCAGCTTTTAAAGACCAGTCGCCCCAAAAAATGTGAACCGAGATAATCATGGTACTTCAAAAACATAAATAAAGCATTGAAGCCAAATTAAAGCTCATACAAGATAAACCATAAATAATGGACTTCGCACGAGGGTGGTGGCTGAAACAAGTACTCTATATCCCAACTGGTGCCACATAACAAGCAACACACTCCTTACCATAATAGCTTCATAAAAGCCGTTGATGATTACCAAAACACATTCCCTTCATACATCATGAAATAGTAAAGTTTTTAAAAAACACACGAGCAAGGATAAAGCAGATCCAAAAATACCAAATCATGACCGTGAAACCAACCTACTGACAGGGCGCCATCTTAATACCATAACAGGCACCACCCTTGCTACTTATGACAGATCATAAGCATACTCAATAGCCACCTAGGAAATGCCTACTAAGCATGCTTACCACCTGTGCATAAACCCCAAACATGCTACCTTCTTAAGGCATAAGGGCACTGAAGGACTTTTTATGAGAACATACTTTAAGAAAAACCAATAAAATTTAATGCAAATGTTTCAGAAGGGAAGGTGGGAGGTCATCCATACTTATATCTTGCAAGTTTGCATTAGTGTCAATAGCTAAATTTTCCAAAAAATCCGCTATTATGTTAATTTCTCTGAAGCAATGGGTGATCAAAAAGGAATCAAAGAAAGCCAACTGTTGTAAAATTAACTCCAGAACATATTGTAATTCCTAACAATTAGATTTCTTCTTCAGAACACATTGGATGGTTACCATCGAGTCCCCTTCAATTACCAAATCCTTGATACCCAAAGATATAGCCATGTCCAAACCCAGTGACAGGGCCTTAAATTCTGCGAAATTATTGGACTTATACCCAATAGCATGGCATCTAGCCTAGACAAGATTCACATGATGATCAAAAATCACCATACCTACCCCTGCCAAACCAGGATTTCCACAAGAAGCACCGTCAAAATTTAATTTAAAATGCGTATTAGGAGGGGGCTTCCAAATAGCTAAATGTCTTTTGGTTAGAGCATTGCTCTTTCTCAAAATGGAACCATGAGAAGGCAAGATAGATAATGGCTTCCAAACCCTAGTCACCCTGCTATCCCAGTGCGAAAAAGAAGAGAGATTTTCGAGGTTCTTAAAGATATAAGACAAGACAACTTCTGAAATAGAAGATTCAATTTTGAGTAAAACCTCCTCAAGAGAAGAGCTATGCTTTTTAAAGATCCTATTTTTCCTTTCTAGCCAAATGTTCCATATTTATATGGAAGGGGAAGCAATCCAAAGACAAGCATAGAAAGATGAAGCAAACAGGAGAGGCCAAGCTCTAAAATGTGAAATAAGATCTTTCCCTATTACAAAAGATAGGTTCAATTTTCCAAAAAGCCACTGCCAACATTGAAATGCAAAATCACAGTGAAGGAAGAGATGAGAGGAGGTTTCCAAATTTTTTTTGCATAACACACAAGAAAAAACATTAGTGATACCAAGTCTATCCAAGCGCATGCCTATAAGAACTCTATCCTGGATTCCTAACCAGGAGAAAGCCCCCACTTTTAGAAGACAGGCCGAATGCCAAAAAAGCTTATGTGGCCAAGAGGAAGAGTTATTGGCCGACACAAGAGAGTTATATCCATCCTTAACCGTGTATTTGCCCGAGATGTTCCTAGTCCATATAAGTTCATCATCAGAGTCGGTTAGGATAATCGTTCTTTCTTCCAAAACCTTTGCAAAGTGCAGCTTGAGATCATTCTCAACATCCAAGAATTCAATGGATTTCCATTTTGCCAATTTCAGATCACCATTATGAATTACCTCAAAGTAATCTACCACAAAAACCCCCCAAAGGGAAGAAATGATAGATATCAAAGGGGACCAGTCCCTTATATTCTACAAGGGAGTATGACCATTCCACATTTCATCCCAAAATCTAACCTTTTTCCCATTATGAACAATCCAAGAAAGATGTGGCAAGATAACATTCTGACATTTGCAAATAAAATTCCACATAGCCGAACCTAAAGGTAGATTAGATATCTAAAAGACATACTCCCTAGGTCCATTATTCAAGTATTTTGCAAACATTATTTGCGCCCAAAAAGAATCAGGTTTCTCATACAACTTCCAGACCAATTTAGCCCCCAGAGCCAAATTCTGTTTATTCAAATTTCTAATACCTGTACCTCCCTGTTCCTTGGGCAAACAGACTCTATCCCAAGCTACTAAGGGCAGTTTATGCTTCCCATCTTTATTGCTATTCCAAAGAAAATACCTAAGAGTGTCCTACAGACTTACTAACACCGATTTTGGGGTGCTTACTACTGACATAAGATAAATAGGGACCGAATTCAACACAGAATTAATCAGTACAAGTTTTCCTGCAAGGCTTAACCATTTATGGCTCCAGGATAAAATCCTCTTCGAGATGACCAAAATGAGCTTTTCCCAAAAGGATAGATTATTATTTTTTAATGAAAAAAGGTATACCCAGATACTTACAAGGAAGAATACTAGGATCAAAACCCCAAAAGGTCTACAATCTCTGCTGGACTAATTGAGAAGTGTTAAGGAAGAATATTTTTAACTTCTCAATGTTGACTTTTT
This sequence comes from Cryptomeria japonica, assembly GCF_030272615.1. NCBI lineage: Eukaryota > Viridiplantae > Streptophyta > Pinopsida > Cupressales > Cupressaceae > Cryptomeria > Cryptomeria japonica. Next base: position 647,458,477 of record NC_081411.1, read on the forward strand.
TGCCTGAAAAAGCCGCATACTGTTGGATAACCCTATTTATAGTATTAGCCTCCTTTAAGGAAGCTTGATCAAAAAGCAGAGTGTCATCGGCAAATAAACAATGTGAAATATGAAAAGGAACCCCATGAATCACAATCCCCCTCCAAAGACCTTTTGATTTTGTAGCCTTAATTGCCCAGCTAAAAGACTCTGCTAAAAGGATAAACAGGAAAGGGGACAAAGGATTCCCTTTCCTCAAACCTCTTGAGGAGGAGAAAAAACCACAAGGAGACCCATTAATTAAAACCGAGAATCTGGCAGTGGAAATAACAACCTTAATCCATTTGACCCAAGCCTTAGAGAAACCTAATTTGAGAAAAACACAAACTAAAGCCTCCCACTCAACCCTATCATAGGCCTTCATCATATCTAGTTTGAGAATCATAGACGGGACCTTCTAAGAATGGATAGAATGCAGCACTTCGTGTGCCACAATGGCTCCCTCTGGAGTTTCCCTACCAAGAACAAAACCACCCTGCTCTAAGGAAATGATTTTGGGAAGAAGTCTTGCCAATCGAAGGGAAATTGCCTTAGTAAATATTTTATATAGAGTATTGCATAAAGCAATAGGATGAAAGTCGACAAAGGTCTTAGTTACATATTTCTTTGGGATAAGGGTAATCAAAGTAGTATTAAGTTCTTTTAACATTGACCTATTTCTCCTAGCCTCTTCAAGAGCCAAAAGGACATCTTTACCCACAAAGTCCCAACACTTTTGGAAGAATAAAGTGGTAAACCCATCAGGCCTCGGAGCCTTGTTAGGATTCATATCAAAAATTGCACATTTAACCTCTTCCAAAGAGAAAGGAGACATCAGCATCTTATTATCTTCCAAGGACACTAAAGGGGGAATATCTGAAAGAAAACTATTTGATCCACAACAACCCTCCGAAGTCAATAATGATTTAAAGAAATTAACCGCTTCTGAAGCAATTTCTTTTGATTCAGTAAGCAGCTTCCCATTAGGATCCTCTATGCAATAAATCCTATTTCTACTCCTTTTTAGCTTGGTGGAAGAGTGAAAAAACTTTGTGTTTTTGTCTCCATCAGAAAGCCACACTTCCCTGGATTTTTGTCTCCAATAAGATTCTTCCCTAGCTAATACTTCCTCTAATTCTGATTTTAAGGTTTTTAATTCATCAAACACATGAGAAGCCATACCATGAGAAAGCACATGCCTATTTAAACATTTAATCATATCTTGAATTCTTTGCTTTTCATGAAAAATATTCTTAAAATGTGAAGAATTCCATTCTCTGATATTTTTTTTCAAAAAACTAAGTTTTTTAGCAATCTGAAACATTCGAGACCCTAGACAAAAGGGGGCAGAATCCCACCATACCCTCAAAAGGGGTAAAAATGAGGGCTCCCTGAACCACATAGGTTCAAATTTAAAAGAAGATTTAAAATTAGGAGTATCCTCCAAAATAGTTAATGAGATCAGAAAATGATCAGAACCTGACAAAGGCAAAATAGAGGAAAAAAACTAAAAATTTGATTGTAACCACGATACTGATAGCAAGAAACGGTCTAACCTCTTTGCTATTTGAGAAAAGTCTCTCCTCATATTTGTCCAAGTGAAAACCCATTTTGAAACTTACAATCAAAGAGGTCCATGTCAAAAATAAAACTCCCAAAATCAACCATTGTTTTCTTAGCCGGAAGAATGCCTCCTTTCTTTTCACTAGAATCTATGATTGCATTAAAATCTCCTCCAAAAATGACTAAAGATCCCTGCCCTAATGGAGAAGCAATCCTTTTTAAATCACCCCATAACTTACATTTCGCCTAAATTGTAGAAGGGGCATAAACATTAAATAACCAAACCTTAACCTTAGAAACCTTGCTAAGAATCAAAAACAGCATCCAGTTTGTAGCCGAAGTTACTAACTGGACAACTATATTGAAGTCATTCCACAATACTGCTAGGCCTCCAGAAGCCCCAATAGCTAGGTGAGAAACAAAATTCCACCTTTTCCAAGATGAAAAAATCACATTAGCAGAATCCTAAGATAATTTAGTCTCTTGCAACATAATTAAATCACACTTAATTAAATCCATCTGGGATTTAATCAAGCGGTTCTTGTTAGGGGCATTTAAGCCCCTAACATTCCAAGAAATAATCTTCATTGTCCTCAAGGGGAGGCCGAAGCTCCCCTCATCTCAAAAACCAGAGCTTTGGTGTTATTACCAAAACAACTCTGCAAATTTCTTTTAACAGCCCTTGATCTAGTCACAGGAGGACTAGTCAGAAAAGATTCCCCTTTTTCTTTTTCCCCTTTAAGGGAGTCAAGGTAGATATTGTAGGTCTTCCTAAGGAAAGTACCTTACTCCCCTAACCCATGCCAAGAGAGAGGGACAAAGTTTTCTGTACCCCAGCATCAATCTCTATTTGAGTCTAAGCTTTCTTAGGGGGTCTACCTCGTCTAGGCAAACCAATTGGTGGAGTTAAAAGTAAAGAGGTTTGAACAATTGGTAAAGGCTTACCCAATTTTGGAGAAGCTAAGACATCTGCTATAACAGGCCCCAAATCCTTAGAAGTCAGGAGCTCAAAAGGATTAGGTGTTAAATTAATAGGAAGGCAAGAATGAATCCTACCTAAATCGGTATCAATTGAATCAATAACTTTATCATCAACATCCCCTACAGACTGAGGGGCATACTTAATAAACAAATCATTCACCTATTCAACCAATTCTGTATCAGGCACAACCACTTCCGACATCATAGGACAATCCAAATTTTCTTCCTTGCTACCAACATTGTGCCCCTGATGGGCAGGAGAGGAAACAAGATTCTGAATTTCAGATATTAGGATCGAATCTTGAGGAGTTACAACATTTGGAACCTTAGGACTGGGTGGAACACCTATATCCTTCCTGGGAGGATCCAAAGGCCTGGCTTTTGAAGGTAAAACATTATCCTGATTCGGATTTAGGTGCAAGCCTAATTCATTAACAGATTTTTGAGGATGGAACAAAATCTCAGGATCCCCTATAGTGGGGCTATGTGAGATTTTTAACTAATCAGGAACCCTAGGGAAAGTTCTAACATCAATATTATTCTGAGGTATATTCAATGCATCCACACCCAAATGATCCGAATGCAATGAAGAAAAAGTCTTGGAAATAGATTCAGCCAGGGAACAATGTTTCTTAAAATCCATAAACAATGGTGCATCTAGAAAAAGAGGGGATGAAAGAAGTTCATTATCCAACCGTTCAATATTCTGACACTAGACACCTTCCTAAGATTTGATATTACATGTACGGGGATACACACAACCAGTTTTAACCAAAACACATATTTTTACCAGAACCTCCCCCTCCAAAAGGTCCATTCAAGAGGTTATAAAAGAGCCAAATGAATTCCCAATTTGTCGCAAAACATCAGGATCCATAAATTCAAAGGGGATCTTTGGTAATCCAAACCAGAATGGAATAAACTTTTTTTTCAAGCAAGCAAGCACAAAGAAAGGCTTCCATTTTGACACAGACACGAGGTGATTTCCAAACCAATGATGCCCTAAGCCCAAAACCTCAGCGCAAATCGATGGTGAATCAAAGATAATAACAAAAGATGATGCTGAAATTAACTGAAAATAATGCAAATTTTTCCACCGTTTTTGCAATTTCAAATAAAGCTTAGACAATCCCAGATGATCCCCCCAAACTTCCCCCAACACAGCATTTGAATGCAAGCAATGTGCTTTTTTGTCAACAAGGGTGCCTACTAAATCAATGCAAGGTATTGGCATCCAAGCAGAAGGAGATTTAATGGGTTCGAGAGGGATGCTTACCGATTCCACAACTTTAGGGTTAGAGATTGCCAAATTCTTCAAATGTGTAGAATGTAAAGGACCCGAATGTAAAGAACCCGACATGGAAACCCTAGTTCCCGAATTCACAATCATTTCCTTCCCTAGAGAAATAATTTTAGGGTTTAAATTTACCATATTCTTTGCAAAATGTGAAGTTCCCGAATGCACAACTGAATAGAAGAACCACCACGAAGTCGAGATCTTTTAATTTTTGAGATAAATTGTTGTCGAGGTCGTAATCCCTGAGTGTACAAATGACAGGAAGACGATGAAGGAAACAGACATTGAGAGGAAAAACCTTGTCTATGAAAGAAGCTCTGAAAATAATGTGAAACTGGACGATATAGACCCTTCCGCCCTGCCTTGGTAATGTGCCAAGCTTTTTCCTCCCAACGTCCATTAGTGAAAACCCACTGTGGGGTGTGTGGAGGATCCTCGCATTTGACATCTACCCATGAACCCAAGCGACAGCTATCCTCCATACCTATGAAAAATTGTAGAAAAAAAAAAAATCAATTATTAATTCTTATAAATACATTTTTATATGTATATAAGTATAAAACAACCAAAGTTTAATACTCATTTTAAATAAATATTTTCAGAGAAAATAAATGCACACACACAAGGGTTTTCCAACCCCTACCTGGAAACACACTCTTGGAATAGATTATTGTAGAAGAGCCGCCGATTCCAATCCATGACACTCACAGGAACCCAAACCAAAAAAAATTCCAAAACTCTGCACAAATCCTCCTTTCCAGAAAACAAATCCCCCAAAAAAAATATAAGAGATAAACAACAAAGATTGAATCTCTTATTCTAGAAATTTTCCAGAATATAATGGGGATTACTCAAAACTCTATCAGGGGAATGGAAACTTCCCCAAAACACAATGCACACAAAAGATTAAAAAAACATTCCCTTTAAGAAAAATTCCAATTAATTATTTAAAAATTCTAATGAATCTAATAATCAAATAAATTTAATATATAATTAAATTTATTCACACATCAAAATACAACCTCATAAATAATTCAATAAAGCTTTTATGTGATCTTAATTTTAATTTATTTATTTAGCAACTAAATATTAACTAATTAATACACAAAGTATTATATCTACTTTAATACTTAATACATACACATAATTAATCATTAATCAAAAGTAATAATAATTAAATATATTAATCTTCAATCACGAGCAAAAAATTAATAATAAAATAATAATAAAGTTTACAACACTTAAAACATAAACCCAAACTTAACATAAACAAACACTACCACAATCAGAACATCAATTTATTGCTTATGTGGCAAACCAATAAGGCTAACATGACAACTGGCAATGATCTAAGTTGAGCAAGGATAAGGATGACATTATCGGGCCTTATGACTATCTCCATATTTTTTTCCATCGAGATAATATAGGCACGCTAAAACCTGTGGAACTAGGTGGAGTTGATGCCTTGTACCTACAAACTTGCATCACCAAGAAAACATACATACATATATATCCAATATTTACAGGCACACCGGTGGAGGAGAGTCATGCTGTTTTGTGTCTCACAGAAGCGAGTGATGGAAAATCATCCCCTCATACCCCATACAGACTCAACATATAAATGATATCATTCACAATAAATATTTCATACACAAAGCACATATGTCAGTCTATGGTTGGTAACATGAATAAAACCACATCTAAAATCCATAAGATATAATGCATAAATAACCAAAAGAAACATCCAAGTATCATAGTAATGTCATTTCATAATAAAGTATCATCCAAATCACATAAACCAAAAGGAAAAAATATAGTCTGATCAAGGGAGGGGTATTACATCCTCCCCCCTAAAACTAGGCTTACTCCTGGAAGCCTACAAATAGGTATGGATAAAGATCTCTCATCCTCGTTGCATCCTCCCAAGTAGCTAAAGTATCATCATTTGAGTCCTATAGGACCCTAACCTGCTTTATGGTTCAACCCCCGATGGTAAAACCCCGATGCTGAAGAATGTGCACGGGATCCAAAGAAATTTGCCCATCCTCAACTTGTAGAGCATTCCAATCAAGCACATGCGTCACATCAAGATGATATTGCCTAAGAATAGAAACATAAAAGACATTGTGGATGCGAGATAGGCAACAGGTCCTATCCTATCAAGGATCTCAAAAGGGACAACAAAATGGGGCGTCAACCTAGAACCCTTTCCATAACAGATTGAACTCTTTCGCAAGTGTACTCTCAAGAATACTAGGTCACCAACAAAAAATTGACAATCCACCCTATGAGCATTGGCATACTTCTTTTGTCTATCCTATGTTGCCACTAAATGCTCACAAATTCACTCAACATGTTGATCCATCTGTTGAAGCATATCTGGGCCTATCTGCACCATGTCCTCTAATCAATCCAAACTCAGAAGAGTTTGGCAAGGTCAACCATACAACGCCTGGAAGGGAGACATACCAATAGAACTATGATATCCATTGTTATATGCAAACTCCACTAGATAAAGGTAGTCTTCCCAACATGACTATTGATCCATAACATACATGCGAAGCATGTCCCCCAAAACCTAATTCACTTGCTTGGTCTAACCATCAATCTCAAGATGGTAAGAAGAACTGAAGTTCAACTAGGTCCCCAAAGCTTGTTGCAATGATGTCCAAAGTGTTGATGTAAAAACAGGATCCCTATCTAATATGATCCATCGAGGAATCCCATGAAATCTCACCACACCTTCCATGAACACTCGAGCCACCACTGTTGTTGTATAAGAAGACCGTATAGGATTGAAATAAGCAACTTTGGTCAATCTTTCAATAGTGACCATGATGGCATCATGATGATGACAAGAGACCGGAAACCTTATTATGAAGTCCATAGAAATAATGTCCCACTTCCACTCTAAAACCAAATTAGGTTGTAATAGCCTTGCAGGATGCTGGTGTTCGGCCTTTACTCACTGACACTCTAAACACTTAGAATCAAAGTCTACAAAATCTTATCTCATACCAGCCCAATGATAAATTTGTCTCAAGTTTGCATGCATCTTCTTGACACCAGGATGTGTCAAGTAAGGTGCGCAATGGACCTTAGACATAATCAACTTATGAAGTCCCTCCAATGGAGGTACATAGATCCATCCAAGATGTCGAAGAAGACCATCTGCCTCAAGGATATATCCATAATATCTGCCTTCCAATGGCCTCCCAGCTCCTGATACCATGTGTCTCTCGGAAGGACCTCAAGAATTCGATCCCTCAAATCCACACCAAGGTTTAACATTGCAACCTCAGGTCATCTCCGATGTAGAGAATCTTCTACCACATTCTCTTTCCTTTGAATATGTTGGACCTCAAAATCATATTCACAGAGGAACTCCATCCACCTATGCTATCGGACATTCAAGTTTGGCTGAGTAAATATGTACTGCAAGTTACAGTGATCACTGTGTAGCTCAAACCGGCGCCCTAATAGGAAATGTCACCACCTGACCAATGCATGAACTATGACTTCCAAATCCAATTCATGGGTAGGGTAATTAAACTCATGATCCTGGAGTTTATGAGACTCATACGCGATCACACGACCATCCTGCATAAGCATTATTCCTATGCCTTCCAGAGAGGCATCTATACAAACCATGAAGTCTCTAGATGGATCGGGAACTGCCAAAATCGGTGCACTAACAAGAAGCTCCTTTAGAGTATGAAAGGTTGTCTCACATTTCTCTAACCAAATAAATTTATAACCTTTCCTTTGAAGATAAGTGACTGGGTGAGCTATCCAGGAGAAATTATGAACAAAACAATGATAATACCCAATCAAGCCCATAAAACTTCAAACCTTAGAAACATTAGTCGACGCTAGCTAATCTACAACAACATGGATCTTAGAAGGATCCACCACTATACCTTCTCCTCAAACCACATGTCCAAGGTATTTCACCTCAGACTGGAAGAACTCGCACTTTGCCAAATTAGCATAAAGCTAATTCTCTCTCAAATACTACAAAACCTACCTAGTGGTCCTCATGCTCCTCCATGGTTCTAGAGTAAATCAATATGTCATCCAAGAACACATGGACGAACCGATCTAGATAAGTGCGAAAAACCTCATTCATCAGACTCATGAACACTGAAGGTGCGTTCGTCAACCCAAATGGAACCATTGTGAACTTGTAGTGTCCATATCGAGTATGAAAAGTTGTCTTACGGATATTTGCATCATGGATGTGTAACTGATGATATCCTGATTTCAGGTCGATCTTAGAGAACACCTTAGCTCCCTTAACCTGGTTGAAAAGATCATCTATTTTGGCCAAAGGACATCGATTTCTGATAGTCAATTTATTCATTTGTCGATAGTCAATACATAGCCGAAGAGAACCATCCTTCTTTTTCACAAATATAATTGGTGCACCCCATGGTGAGACACTCGCCTAGATGAAACCCTTAGCCAAAAACTCCTCAATTTGCAAATTTAGCTCACTCAACTCCTGAGTGGTCTTCTGATATGGAGCTCTTGAAATAGGTTCTACTCCAGGAACTAACTCAATGCGAAAATAATGTCTCACTCCATAGGCATTCAAGTAATATCACTAGTGAACACATCGGCATACTCTCAAAGAAGAGGGTGACTATCCAAGGATTCTTCCCTATGTTTCTCCTCATCCAAGTCCTCAAGGGAAACTGCAAACAACTGGCACCCTTGACGCATACACCGCTTAAGTTGCATAGCAGAGATCATACTGAGAAAAATAGGTTTCTGAATCCCCACCATCTCCACTCTCTTGCCACTATCATCTACGCACTGCACTATCTTCTGTCAATAGTCAACACAAGCTCTATATAATGCTAACTAATCTATCCCCAAAATAACTCCATACGACCCCAAAGGAATGACAAGAAGGTCAAATATGGTAGAAAAGGGTCCTAAATCCAACTCACACCTCGAGATGAAGGAATCTACTGCCACTTGAGAACCGTTAGCCAACTCAACTTCCCACCTATCCACTTGTCTAGAAGATGCAAGCCCACACTGCTCCACAATAGAAGAAGATATAAACGAGTCTAAGGCACCCAAATCAAAAAGTACATAAATAGATATACCACCCAACACACATGTGGTCTCAATCACGGTCCCTTGATGCTCTACCTGGTGGTTATCAACCACTACGAATACTCGGTGGGATCTGCCAACATCCCCAACTATAGACTCTAACGTTGTAGGTCTCTAAATCGCTGCTTGAGATGACCTTTGAGGGAAATATGCAACTATGTGACCATACTAACCACAATAAAAACATCCACCTCTACCAAATCCTCTACTCCAAGTTGGTGCACTAGACTGCTGAAAACTGCCCCTATTGAAAGCCTGTGGTGCACTCTGAGTAGGTTGACTAGGCAAACTCTGTTTGGTCCACTGCCAATTTTGGTCCTTCCTGTACTGCGGATTTCCCCCATGATGACCCTAAAAGTTCTTATGTTTCGACTGAAATCATTGTTGTTGTTGTCCACCCTTAGCAGGTCCCTGAAAAACTCCTAGAGGGCCCTGCAACCTAAGACTGACCACCTCTAGCCCCAAATCATGCAAATGGCACACTACCAATCTGTACACCAAACTTCCCACCTAGAGATAAGGTCAAATTTTGTTCTACCAACCAAACCTTCGCTACAACTATATCCATGTTTTTGGCTAAAAAATGCGGACTCCTCCACTGATGTGATCATTTAGACCTATAATGAAATGTTGCACTAACATCACCTCGTCATTACCGACACTCGCATAATGTTTGAGCTCAAAGAATTTGTGCTCATACTACTCTATAGACATAGTTAACTGTCTCAACTCGTGAAACTCATCTGCATGATGTTGCCTCCAACGGTCTAATAGAAAACAAGCTTTGAATCTCTCCAGAAATAACTCCCATGACACTGATCTATATCCACATTAATCTTTTGTTCCTCTAGCGCCTACCATGTGGAAGAAAATCCCTTGAGATGCATAATGTCGCATCTTGCCTTGGTGTTGCTTCCATACGGATGCATGACAAAACACCTATCCAAGTCGATCAACCATGTCTCTACCTCCAATCCACTGCCAAAAGTGTCAAAGGTAGGAGGACGAGACCTCAAAAGATCCCTCATGTGAGCTACTAAAATAGCCTCTCAATCCACTACATCGTCTCTCCTCCTAGGATATCTCTCTCTCTCGCTAACCACATGCACAGACTCATGTGATTCCCCATGCTGAATATCCCCCTGTTGAGCATTCTCCTATCCAAGTCTTGATCAGGAAAGGACCTCATGAAGCAACTGATGCAACTGCTCCCCCTCTGGCTCTTGTTGAACACTAGGCTGACCACTATTCTGACTCACACCCCTCTGCTCACTCAGGTGATCTGACTGATGCTACTCTTCCTCAACACTCTACGTTTATTGCACAAGCGAAAGACTTTTACAACTTTCCCCTAGGGTTTCTCTACATGTTTACTAAATGTAACCATACATCATTAAAGGACATTAATCCATCTAAAGATCACATCTAGTGCATTCATAAATTAAAGATTGTAGGATTTTGCCAAGATTAAGGGCACAATGAAAAGCATAAAAGAGAGACAATAGAATGACAAGAACAAACTGTATTCTCATCAATATGCAAAATGATCAACTAGATTAACCAATACAATGAATATAGGCCTGCCTATATAGGCAAGGCCATATGGATGTATGAGCACACAATTATGACATGTGTCTCAATGAGAAATAAGGGTAGGTAAGAAATACTAGGGGTAGGTAGGAGAAATAATATAATATTCCACAAGAGGTGGATGACCCATCGAATGTGGAGTGTAACAGCAAAATAAGACCACAAAAGGTGGAATTTCTCTTACAAGCTCTATCCCTATGTGCACACTTCCCTAAGTGTCTCAAATCCAAACTACAAAGAGATGCATTATCCTAAGTTAACTTAAGTAAAGTGTAATAATATCCAAAATGAATATTTATTTACACCAACACCCCCCCTTAAGTGCAACTTAGGGGAATGAAGACTCAAGTCAACAATGCAAGATAGATCTCGGCTACTAGGCCATGATAGGTACCCATGTACAATATGCAAATGCAAGCAAAACTATGCAATGCAATCTCTCACAAACGGAGAAAGGGAGAAAACCCAGTGGGAAAAAACTCCCCCCCAAAAGAGAGATGAATGTACAAAAGACTGTCAAAGAAGAAGGACAAAACCTCAAAGAGGAAAAAGTCCCCCCCCCCCATAAGAGAGGAAGGAGAAGTCAGCTGACCCCCCCTAATGACACATCCCGCACCCCCAAGAGAGCTTGCAACTGCTGGAACTTACTCTCGGTGAAAGGTTCGGTGAATATGTCAGCAACCTGCTCTGTTGTAGGACAGTACTGCAAATCAATGACCTGCTCCTAAATGAGCTCTCTAATATAGTGCATATGAATCTCGATGTGTTTGGTCCGCTGGTGCTGGACTGGGTTCTTCGAGATTGCAATGGCACTTTGATTGTCGCAATGTAGAACTGTCAGCCGTGGAGTGGTGAATCCAAACTCTATGAGAATTTGCTGGAGCCAAATGGTCTCAGTTGTTGCAGTAACAGTGCCTCGATACTCAGCCTCAATCGAAGAGAGAGCAATAGCATGTTGCTTCTTGCTCTACCAACAAATGGGGCCTGAACCAAGGTGAAAACTGTAACCAGAAGTAGACTTACGATCATCAAGATCGCCAGCCCAATCGGAGTCTATGTAACCAACCAAGCGAATTCCTGTGCCTGTTGCATAGTGAATCCCATAGTGATGTGTACCCTGGATGTAATGAAGGATGCGTTTGGCAGCTTTCCAATGAAGTTCATGTGGTTTCTGCATGAAGCGGGAAACCATGCCAACTGAAAATGAAATATCAGGGCATGTATGAGTCAAGTAGATGAGACTACCCACAAGCTGACGATACAAAGTGGCATCAACTGGTGGAGAAGAACACTGAGCCTCAAGCTTGACTCCTGAAAGAAAGGGAGTCGGGGCAGGCTTACAATCAACCATATGAAAGCGTGCAAGTAGATCAAGAGCATACTTGGGCTGCGATAGTGTAATCCTGGAAGGTGACCGTGAAATCTCTATCCCGAGAAAATAGTGCAAAAGACCCAAGTTAGTCATAGCAAATCTGTCATGCAAAGCAGATTTGACCCTGCTAATGATGGATGAAGTACCCCCTATAATGATCAAGTCATCAACATAGAGCACAAGTATCAAGTGAGAATCATCATGTCACAAAATGTAGACATTCAGATCAGAATGACACCTGGTGAAACCTGCGGAGAGAAGAAAGGAATCCATCTTGGCATACCAAGCCCTGGGGGCCTACTTAAGGCCATAGAGAGATTTCCTTAGTCTGCAAACCAAGGAAGTATCCTGGATGAAACCCTGTGGTTGCTCCATATAAATCTCCTCATCAAGATCACCATGAAGAAAAGCACTCTTCACATCCATCTGATGTACAGCCCAACCATGAGCTGCAGCAATAGCAAGTGTCAAACGAATGGAGTTCATCTTGGCTACGGGTGAAAAGGTCTCAGTATAGTCAACCCCTGCAACTTGAGAGAAACCTTTCGCAACAAGCCGAGCCTTATACTTATCCACACTACCATCTACTGCAAACTTGGTCCGATAGATCCACTTACATCGAACCATCTTTCTCCATAGCTTGGTCCCACTTAGGAACCCCTGATGCTTCCCTAAATGTCTATGGATCTGAAGCGGTAGCAATGAATGCATGTGGTAGATCCTGATGCTGTGATCGAGCTCTCCATGTATCTGAAGAATCCCCAACAAGAGAACCCATGGACTCAAGTGTCTGTCGAGCCCAACGAGGTCGAGGTGGAGGTGGAGAACGAGGCTCTTCAACTGCAAGTGGACCCTGCAGAGGTGTAACCCTGCGAGTCAGAGTTGAAGGAGTCTCATCATCTGAATCACTAACATCACTATCCACAATGGAGGAAGGTGGAGGAGGTAGAGAGGCTAAGCTAGGAGAGCTTTCCTCAAAGTGAACACTCCTCTCAATGAACACCTCATGTGTCTCAGGATCCATCAATCTGTATGCCTTAACACCCTCAGGATATCCAACAAATATGCAAGGCCGACTCTGAGGTTCCAATGCCTTGCGTTTCTGTGGAGGTATGCGAGCCCATGTTGGACACCCAAAGACTCTGAAATGTCTCACAATTGGTTTCCTACCAGCCCAAGCTTCAAAAGGAGTAATCCCTTGCAAAGCTTTGTGAGGAACCCGATTCTGGATGTGGGTGGCACAACTGATAGCCTCTGCCCAAAAGGTGGGATCAAGAGAACGTGCATGTATCATACAGCTAGCCATTTCTTTGAGAGTTCTATTCTTGCGTTCTGCAACCCCGTTCTGTTGTGGAGTGTATGCGACAGATTGTTGAAGATCAATCCCCTCAAATGTACAAAAATCCTCAAGTCTTTTGTTCACATATTCCCTTCCATTATCTGTACGAAGAATCTTGACCACTTTCCCTGATTGCTTCACCACACGAGTCTTGAAGTCCTGAAATCTATCAAATACTTCACTCTTATGAATGAGAAAGTAGACCCAAGTGAAGCAGGAGTAGTCATCAATGAAGGTGAGAACATAGCGGGCCTTACTAAATGAAGGTGCTAGAAATGGACCTGCTACATCGCTGTGAACAAGTTGAAGAACTTCCAAAGCTCTCCAAGCTTTCCCCTTATCAAACTTCTCTTCGGGATGCTTGCCCATGGAACAACCTGAACATACACCCTCTGAAAAGCTGATTCGAGGTAGACCTGTGACCATGTCTTTAGTGCTAAGCTCCTGAAGATAGCGGTAGTTGAGGTGACCAAACTGCTCATGCCATAGCTTACTTTCTGAATTTGAATGAGTAAGCAAGGCCCTAGAAGGTGAACTTGGCACAAAATGGGAGAATAAATAAAGCCTTGAGTTGTCATTGACTTGTCCCACTGCTACCAAGGCATCATCATCAAGTTCCTTTACCACAACTAAATCTGGTGTAAACTCAACCTTTTTCCCATTCCCATAGTGAGTGATTTGGTAGATAGAGAGAAGGTTGGTAGACAAGTTAGGAACATAGAGAACATTCTCAAATGTTCCATCATCCATTTCAACTGAACCTTTCCCTTCAACCTCTACTTGGGTATCATCACCTATGTAAGTGTGAGGTACCTTAGATGGCTCCAATGAAGAAAACTGCTCCTTTGTAGAACCCATGTGATATGAGGCACCCGAGTCAAGTATCCATTGCTGTGAAGAACCTGTTGTAGCCACAAATGCTTGCCCTTTTCCCTTAGACTGTGAGGAAGAGGAAGGAGATGAATCCTTCTTTGTGTAGGTGGATGGCAAGTTGATGTTGTTTTTCTTAAGAAGATTGGTTAACTCATCAACTTGCTTTGTGTGGCATCGATGCTCATCATGCCCATACTTCTTGCAATATGCACAAGTTGGTTTATCCTTCTTAGGTGGTGTCCCCTTCTTGGAAGAGGATGAAAAATCGCCTTGGGATGGAGAGGATGATTGTCCTTTTTCCTGGTGTGGCTTAGACTTAGAGTGCTTCTTCTTCTTCTTGGAATCTTTGCCTTGACTTCCTTGATTCCCTTGATTCCCTTGATTAGCCACCAAAGCCTTGGACTTTGAAGACTTGAGAAACCCCAATTTCAACAACTTAGATTGTTCCAATATCAACATTTCTATGAAAGCATCAAATGAAGGCATAACATAGGAACTCCCCACTATCAAAAGATGAGTTTGGAAGCTAGACACAAATGCTGCATATTCTGGTGCAAGCTTGTCCAACAAGTTGAATATCAACTGAGCATCCTTTTTGTCAATTCCACAATCCTTAAGCTTTGCTCTTAGCTCATTTGCTTTGGTGACATAACCTTGGATTGTATCAAAACTCTTGGGATCCAAGTTGGTGAACTCATTGTCAATCTGATAGCCTCTAATTTCATCAACTTGACCATACAACTTCTTAAACATATCCCAAGCCTCTTTGATTGTTTTACACTTCTCAATGTGAAAAATGAGGTCATCTGATACATACTTGCACAAGGTTCCAAGAGCCATGCAATTATTTGTGAGCCATTCTAATTGAGCATTTGGATCAGCCTTAGGATCAGGTGGTGTTGTTATTGTTCCATCTATGTAATGTGTGAGACCCTTTTCCATTAATTTACTCCATACTTTAATTTTCCATGATGCATAATTATGTGGAGTTAAAGGTGGAAATTTATTAGGACTCATTGCAACAAAAATGGAAAGAGCACAAAGAGAGGCACAATCACACAAGACACCCCCCCAAATTCACTCAATCAAAGAACCCCCCCAAAAGTGATGATTTGGCACTTTATAATTAGTGTGTATACAATCGGCCACTTGCAAAAGATGGCAAAGTGGACTTCTGATTACAATTTTACAACTGCCTCAAGAAGGCCAAAAGAGACTCAAACTGATAATGCAAGAGATCTAACTAAGATCCAAGCAATTTACAAGTACCTAATAGGCCAAATAAGACCAATATCTGAAAGTACAATTTCCACTCAAAATATCTAAAATATGATCATATATTATGAAAGTAGATGAAAAAACATGCACTTTCAAAAAAAACGGCACCTGAAAAGGAGGTCGTATGAGCTCAAACGAGGCCTTTGAAGTTGCAGAATTGAGGATTGGACAGGTACAGCTGAGAGAATCCAAAAATTCCAAAAAACATGTGTACTAAAATCAGAAAATAACCAAACCACTTTGAAGATCATGAAATTTTAGCCCATTTCAAAAAAAATTGCACCAAAAAATGAGCAAAAATGAGCAAGATATGGCCTTTCAAAGTTGGACTGCAAAACTGAAAAGCTCAATGGAGAGGGGGTCAAAAAATTTCAAAAAACTGCTGATGTGGCACTGACGTTAGCAATTCACTGTCTTAAATTTGACAGTCGTATGACCGTCGCGAAAACTTTGCCTCCCTGCTGATTGGGCGTCTGTACCGTACGGACTGCTGACTGTGCAAGCTGATGTAACGTACGGATCTGACAGGTCGTACGGATCTGATAGCGTGGCACGGGTGACATGGCGTACAGACTGCAGACCGCAGGCCAATGGCCGCTTGCCATGTGGCGGGCGCGGATTCCTTCGGTTTTGTAGCGTCGGCGGAGAGAAGGCATCGCCGGAGGTTATCGGCGGCTGGGAGCCGAGGCGCTGGAGGCGGGAGCTGGTGGAGCCGGAGGCGGGATCGTCGGAGGCGGGCCGGAAGCCGAGGGGGCCGGCGGCAGGTTTGGGGCCACCGGCGGGAGTCACGTCGACGGCAGCGGGTATGACCTACAAGCTGCGGGACACGCAGGGTACGGGGGGGTCTGCGGACCCCCAAACAATCCAAAAAAAAAATTATTTTTATTTTTTTTGACTTTTCGATTTTTTTTTTTTCAAAAAAAAAAATTTTGAAAAAAAATTTCGAAATCCGTACGATAATAGCCAAAATGGGGGAAAAAAATTTCTCACCAAAATAGGTCGACTTTATAATCGAAATTTATGGAAACGGCCTCCCGGATTCAACGGTGATGTCCAAATCGCTGTATGACGCCCCCAAAAAATGAAGATCCCCAAATCCAAAAATAGAAGCCTTCCACGATGTCTCCAAAAAACTAATCAATGAAGCCCCAATCACTCTGATACCATGTAGGATTTTGCCAAGATCAAGGGCACAATGAAAAGCATAGAAGAGAGACAATAGAATGACAAGAACAAACTGTATTCTCATCAATATGCAAAATGATCAACTGGATTAACCAATACAATGAATATAGGCTTGCTTATATAGGCAAGGCCATATGGATGTACGAGCACACAATTATGACATGTGTCTCAATGAGAAACAAGGGTAGGTAAGAAATACTAGGGGTGGGTAGGAAAAATAATATAATATTCCACAAGAGGTGGATGACCCACCGAATGTGGAGTGCAACAGCAAAATAAGACCACAAAAGGTGGAATTTCTCCTACAAGCTCTATCCCTATGTGCACACTTCCCTAAGTGTCTCAAATCCAAACTACGAAGAGATGCATTATCCTAAGTTAACTTAAGTAAAGTGTAATAATATCCAAAATGAATATTTATTTACACCAACAAAGATAATTAAATTACTAAAGTAATCTGATACACTACATAACATAAACATTTTTGAAGCAAATGAAACATTTAATTGTTTAGAACCATTACTTCCAATTACAAAAATAAAATCCTATCTGCTAAGTTTCATTGTATTTACATCATATTACATCATTTGCCATGTAGGCATAAATGTGAATCAGTTACATCAATATACATAGATACAACATGGTAGATGCATAGAAACACCATCTAGAAATATTGAGTTGACCAACTCCATGACAACAAGTTGGAACCAAAAAGAGGCCATCCACATGAGACTGGTACAAAATCCCCGATGGAAGAAAAAACACTACCACCCGACCATGTGGACCAAATAGGACCACCCCACCATGCTAGGAGATAGACATATGGCCCTCAAGCAAACAACAAAGATAAACAACACACGATCAATCACAATACCATCGAGTAAACCACATAACATATATGCATATTGTTGATGTATAATTACACTTTACTTAAGTTTACTTAGGTACATGCATAACATTGTAGTTTTCATATGAGACACTTAGGGAGATGTGCATACATTGGGAGTGTGTATGTAGAAGAATTTCCACCTTTTATGGAGTGATCTTGTTGTTACTTTATCATATCCACTTATTATGGAGTGATAATTCCACCTTTAGTGAGTGATCCACCTCATGTGGAATATTTTATTATTTCTCCTACTAACCCCTACCTACCCTTGCATCTCATTGAGCCACATGTCATCATTGTGTGATCTCTTGTCTCTTAGCCTTGCCTTTATAAGCAGGGTTATCATACATTGTATGTAATGATGATCCAGTTGATCTCTTTTGCATCTTGATAGGAATACATTTTATTCTTGTCATATTTTATCTCTCTTGTTATTGTGTTATCTTTTGGTCTCTTTGATCTTGGTTGCTTCAAGAATAATCTCACATGGTATCAGAGTAGTTGGAGCACCATTGCATATAGCCTTTAGAGAGATTTTATTGCATCATTGAAGGAGGTCAAGAGGCAGATCTGAGGAGCGGCATCTTATAGAGGCGTCCTAGACCAAATTTGACCTCACCATTGTGTTTGGGTGGTCGTTTCCATGAATTTTGACTATAAATTCACCTGTGTTTGGTGAAAATCAGATTTGCAACTTTGGAGGAAAAAATCAGCCTATTAGGTTGTATGGTACTATTTTTGCAACAAAAAAAAAAATTTAAAAATTTTGCGATTTTTTTTTTAATTTCTCATTTTCTTAAAATCGTAGTTTTTAAATGTCACTACAAAAAGTTTTATTTTTTTAAAAAAACATTCAAAAATTGTATTTTTTGGGGGGACCCCTATCCCCACCCCCGTACCATCGGCAACTCACTTTGTGCAGGCTCTACGCATTAGTACCACACATTTGTTTGTTTCTGCAAGGTTTGTGGTCAATTGTTGGTTGCCAACATTTTTTTGGCCCACCACCACCGGTGATGCTCTGATCGTCGATGCTCCTCCTGCCTCATTGCCTTTCCTCCCATCCTTCCCGGCCTGACGCTACTGCTTCTGGCCGCCAACTGCCTCCTATTGGCCTGTCGTCCTCTGCCCCGCTGCTGCCAACCTCTGCCCTATACTGCTGACCTTCGCTCAAGTTGTCTCTCTACCTGCCACCCCTCTGCCAGTCCCATCCAGTTCATAGCGTCGCCCTTGCCTTGGACGCCACTTGGATTTTGTGCCACGAGGCACAAGTTCATTCGGTGAACCACGCTCAATCGACGCCTTGTTGTCACCTGCTCTGATATGTGGACATTTTCATTGCCTGGCCCCTGACTTGTCAGATGCCACACGACCAAAATCCATGTATTCTTGTATACAGCAAGCCTGGCACGCAAGAGCTACGCAGGTGTACAATGTGCATGGTCATTGCATAGTAGGCATCCATGTTGGCAGACACGTCTCCTGCCACGTGTGTGCCACATCAGCACACGCATCAGCACCCTGTCACCGCCACTTATTCTTTCACGTACTTGGATCATATTCTACCTCAATGAACCATGTGTACTGACACCTTAGTTGATCGTACCTGCCACATCATCTTCAATACAGATACATCAATAATTTCAACTAATCGGGTTTTGCCACATCATCGGTCTATACGGTACAGACACCCAGTCAGACAGGGAGGTGAAGTTTTGGTGACGGCCATACAGTCGTCAAATTATATGGAATGCTTTTCTAGCATCATCTCATTTTAAAAAAAAATTGACCCCCTCTCATTGAGCTGTTTAGTTTTTTAGTTCAACTTTGGAAGGCCATATCTTGCTCATTTTGGCTCCTTTTTTAGTGCAATCTTTTTTCAATAGGCTAATTTTCATGTAATTTCATGTGGTGGTGTTATTTTCTGATTTGGGTGGACATATTTTTTTTTTAAATCAATTTTTGGTGACTGTACCTATCCAATCCCCATTTCTGCAACTTCCAGGACTCCGTTTGGGCTCATACGAACTCCTTTTTAGGTGTCTTTTTTTTTTTAAGTACATGATTTTTCATCTACTTTCATAATCAGCTATCAGTTTGCAGTGATTTTGACTAGAAATTGTACTTTCAACATATGGTCTTTTTTGGCCAATTTGGCACTTGTATTGCATAGATCTATCATTTTGGTGTTTTGCATTGTAGTTCTTAGCCTATTGGTACATGTTGTAAAACAAATTAGAAGTCCACTTTGTCTTTGTTTGCAAGTGGCCTATTGTACACGAACTACATATAAAGTGCCAAAATCATCATTTTTGTGGGGGAGGGTACTTTGATTAAGTGAATTTGGGGGGGGGGTGTCTCTTATGCTCTTTCTCTCCTGTGTTCTATCATTTTTCTGCTATGGGTTCTCCTAAGTTTCCTCTCTTAACTCCACATTATTATGCTATTTGGAAAATTGATGCATGGAGTAAACTAATGGAAAAAGATTTAACTCATTACATTGATGGAACTATTATTGCTCCTGTTAATCCTAAGGTTGGTCCCAATGATCACTTGGATTGGCTCACTAAGAACATCATGGCAATTGGTACCTTAAGAAAGTATGTATCAAAAGATCTCATCTTTCATATTGAAAAATGTACTTTAATTAAGCATGCTTGGCAAAAGTTTCAAGACTTAAATGGTCAAGTTGATGAGATTAGGGGATATCAAATTGATAGCACAAACTCACCATGTTAGATCCCAAGAACTTTGATACAATACAAGATTATGTCACTAAGGCAAAAGAGTTGAGAGCACAACTCAAGGATTGTGGCATTGATAAAAAGGATACTCAATTGATCTTCAATTTGATGGGCAAGCTTCCACAAGAATATGCAGCATTTGTTTCTAGTTTCCAAACCCATAGGATGACAATGGGTTCAAGATACACAATGCCTACATTTGATGCTTTCACCAACATGTTGATGATGGAGCAAAATAAGTTGATAAGCATGGGCATTCTTAAGATTTTCAAGTCTCAAGCATATGTGGCAACTCAAGGCAAAAAAGGAAATCAAGGAAATGACAAATCAAATAAGAAGAAAGGCCAATCAAAGCCTAAGGACAAAGAGCCACCTTCTCCACAACAAGGAGATTAATCCTCTTCCAAGAAGGACAATTCACCAAAGAAGGAGAGACCTACTTGTGCCTATTGTAAAAATGTTGGTCATGAGGAGCATTGTTGCCATTCTAAGAAGATTGATGAGCTCCTCCATATCCTCAAAAAGAACAAAATTGATTTGCCTAATGCCTACAAGAAGGAGGATTCATCACCTTCCACTTCCTCGCAATCAAAGGGGAAATGACAAGCATTTATGGTATCAACAAGTCGGAAGACTCACTCTTTTGGGACAAGAAAAGGACAAGCTCTTTGTGCTACTACAAGTCATGATTTAGGGAGATGGCTTCTAGATTCAGGGGTTTCTCATCATATGGAATCTTCACAGTTTATGTTCTCTTCATTTGAGCCTTGTATCATGCCACAAATTTTGATGGGCAATCATACATACATGGATGTGATTGGGAAAGGATCTATTGCCATTGGGGATAACTCCTTCAATGATGTGTTGTGTGTACCCCATTTGACAAACAAATTTATTTCCATCTATCAAATCACGGGGAACAATAAAATTGTGGAGTTCACACCTAAGTCAGTTATCATTAGAGACTTTGACAGTAGAGCTATTGTTGTGACTGGGGTTGTGGATCATGCATCTCAGTTATATTCTTTTTCAGAATTTGTTCTTATTGATGAGGATGATTTTACATATGATGATCACACTTCTTATGATGATTCATATTTTGAGGAGAACTTTGGGTACTTGAACTTGGGGATTCTCACATGTGACCCCATTCTTGAGTCTTGCCTTTCATCTCCTCCTCTTGATATCACATCACCTATTGAACCTGATGATACAGATGATGCGACAATTTTGCCTTCTTGTGATTCAGTGCAGCAGGATATATCCCGTCTTCCAGCTTTTGTTTCTTGGGATGACTACTTGACAGACATTACAGGTTTGTTTGTCGAGTCCTACATTACATATCTAGGAGACATCATTGATGACATTCATCTTCTCTTTGATGAAGATGATCCTTCTTCGATTGTTGTGAGGGAACATTCTGACCCTCTTGTTCATTCTCTACATGATTATTATTTTGAGGTTGACATGATTGTGGATTCTTGTGTACAACAGTTGGAGGTCTCTTTATCCTTAGAGGATACATGTGCTACTTTGGATATTGTTCTGCATTCATCTCCACTAAATTTTGGAGAGCCTTTTTCAGCAATGTGGATCAGTACACCACCTTTGGAGGGGGTAACTTTCAACATCGACATGGGGATACTTGAGCAGTTTCCAAAGACTTCATACATCATGAGTTTTTTTCCTGCATCTTCCCTTCATGATTGGGGAGACTTCATGGATACACCTTTGGTTCTGTTTCTTCCCAAGGGGAGGAATGTTTTTCGATGCTCATGAAGCAGTTTATTCATTCAGTTTCGAGCTTCTACCATTGGTGCAAATTCTACATTGAGGGGGAGCTACTTAGTCTCTCTTCCTTGTCTTCTTCTTCTCTCATATGGAGGGGACTTTATCCTCACATGCGGTTTTGTCCTCACATGGAACTTTATCCTCACATGGGGACTTCTTTGAGAGCTCTTTGTATAGTTTTCATCCCTCTTTTTGGGGGGAGGGTTTTTTCCCATTGAGTTTTTCTCTCTTTCCTGCTTTGTGGGAGATTGCATTTGCATTTGTACAGGGGTACCTAACATGGCCTTGTAGTCGGGACCCATCTTGCATTGCTTAGTTGCATTGTAGACTTAAGTGTTAGGAACCAGAAGGGCAACTGAGAGGGGGGGTGAATCAGTTGTCAATGAATTTCAACCCAATTATAACTTAATTCAACTTGATACTTAATACCGGTAAACCAAACTTAATGTTGGTTGATAGATTAGCAGTTAATATCAATACCGGTGAAACTTAATGCATGAAACAGAAAGAGAAACAACATCCACAACACATAACACATATATTTTTGACGTGGAAACCCTATAAGGGGAAAACCACAGTGGGAAAACTTACCCACAATCAAATGATACTACTACAGATAGTATGTGTATACAAATGGGGTCTGCACATGCAGAAAGGCCAACTGCCTAGAGCACACTACTCAAATGGGAGTTGCAATGACTATAGTAGGATGGTTAAATCCTAGAATAATGTACTTCTCAAAATAGCATCTCCAATGCTGGATTCAGTACCGGTTAAGCTCTAATAAACACCTTCAAAACTTCCTTGAACCTTCTCTACAGTCTGCTCATATGATCTTCAATATTCACACATACCATGTTACAATACCATACCATAACCATACTTCTACACTTCATCTCACAATTGAGATCTTACATTTATACAAAACCTAAGACCAAATGTGTAGGTCGGCTTACTAAGAATATTACAATTAAATCAATTACAAATAAGTCTTGATGTGATACAACATGTCGGCTCAATACATTTACAACAATATCCAATCAATAAATCATCTCCATAACGTGTCATGTTGATCTGGAGTAGATAATGCATATTGGTCCATAACCTAGACCAATCTGCTAGTAACAACAAATATGTCAACCTGATTAGACCAATAACCAAAACACCAAAACCAAGTATCCAAACCATGTCTTTAACATTATCAAGTGATCTCTAGATGATAACAAGTCATCATCAATGTCGATGAACCATATAACCTGTTGGTGAGCATATACCGGTGACTATGCATAAGTCACTGACCTTGCCGGTGAACACAATGTGTCGGTTCATCAGGAAACCAATATAACCATAGTGCCAAATCAACAATGTAGATCTCCAGAAGGATAAGTGTTGACATCAATGACAAAACTAATGCAACACATCCATAATACCAACAATTTCCCCCTTTGGCATTGATGGCAACACTAGATGGAAAAACATCTAAGTGCCAAAACAGAATGCCAAAAACCAAAAACCAACAATCTCCAAAATAGATCAAAACCAAAATACAAAGGGTATATATCTCTCCCCCAACGAATAGTATCTCTCCCCTAAAGAATAATGGTTTTCCATAGATCTCTCTCCCCCTTTAACATCAAATGCCAAAGCAGTTAAGAAGAAATACCAAAACATACAACCAACTACTCCCCCTAAGAAGTAGCTCTCCTCCATCAAAGCTAGAAAAAAAATTCTCTATTAGTTTTTGTCGGTTTGATGCCAATCTTCAATCATCTTAGTCTCTATCAGTGAGGGTATTGCCCCAAGTTGTTCTCTGAGATATTCAAAGGTTTCCTTAGGCTAAGGCTTTATAAAGATATTTGCAATCTGCTCTTTAGTATTCACATAAATCAATCTTACTTCTTTTGCTTCAACATTCTCATTCATAAAATTATATTTGATAAAAACATGCTTGGTCTTAGAGTGAAATACCGAATTCTTTGATATATCAATTGCTGTTGAATTATCACAATAAATGATTATAGGTTCTTTGCATTTTACCTTTATGTCCTTCAACATTTGCTTAATCCATAATACTTGAGTACAATTAGTTGTTGCTACAACATATTCTGATTCTATTGTTGATAATGATGTACAACTCTGCTTCTTGCTTATCCATGAAATCAATCTGCTACCAAGAAAGAATACACCACCAGTGGTACTCTTTTTGTCATCTACATCTCCTACCCAATTTGCATCGGTGTATGCACATAAATCAAAATTTTCATCTTTAGGGTACCATAAATCAAGATTTGTTGTGCCTTGTAGATACCAGAAAATCCTTTTTACTGCTGATTCATGATTTTCTTTAGGATTACTCTGAAATATTGAAAAAATACATACTGCATTCATTATATTAGGTCTAGTTTGAGTCAAAGACAGTAAACCTCCAATCACAGATTTGTATCTTGTCAAATTGACAGGAGCTGAATCAACCTTCAATGTCAATTTATCAGTTGTAGTCATAGGAGTACTTACCGGTTTAGAGTTTTCCATATCAAATTTCTTCAGTAGATCCTTTAAGTATTTTGTTTGACATATGAATATACCTCTATCAGTTTGTGAAATCTGCAATACTAAAAAGAATTTTATCTCCCCAATCATAGACATTTCAAATTCTTCCTGCATCTTGTTAGCAAAGTCCTTACACAATCCATATTCTCCTCCAAAAATGATATCATCAACAAAGACTTCAATAACCAAGATTTCATCATTAGTCACTTTGTAATATAAGTTGTTGTCAGCATTACCTTTAGTGTAACCAAGTTTCAAAAGATATTTGTCCAATCTAGCATACCAAGCTCTAGGAGCTTGCTTCAATCCATACAAAGCTTTCCTTAACCTGCAAACCATATCTTTAACATTTGTTAATGAAAAACCATCAGGTTGTTCAATGTAAACTTCCTCTTCAAGATCACCATTCAGAAATGTACATTTTACATCCATCTAATATACTTTATAGTTCTTATGAGCTGCAAATGCAAGAAATAATCTAACTACCTCAATTCTAGCTACCGGTGCAAAGGTTTCATTATAATCAATTCCCTCTTTCTGTGAATATCCTTTACAAACTAATCTTGCTTTGTTCTTGATTATGTTACCATCTTCATTAAGTTTATTTCTGAATACCCATTTAGTTCCAATTACATTTTTGTCTTTAGGTCGGGGAACTAATGTCCATGTATTGTTCTTTTCAATTTGTTCTAATTCATCTTCCATTACTTTTATCCAATGTTCATCTTGACATACTTCAATAACAGATGTTGGCTCCATTTGAGAAATTAAGCATACCTCTTCATTTTCCAGTCTTCCTCTTGTCGTAACACCTTGATACTTATTCCCAATTATTTGATTTTTTGAGTGATTCAGTCTTACATACCTGGGTTTATTCATATGTTGTTGTTCTTCAATCACTATGGAATTCTCTGATGATGTCGGTGTGACTGGATCCACATTTTGTACCAGTGCAATCTATATTGGTTCATTTATGATCATCTCAACTATTGGTTCAAAATCTACAAACCTTGAATTTCCTTTAAAGTGTTCATCTATCTTCACATTAGCACTTTCAATGATCTTCTGCAATCTTTTATTAAAACATCTATATGCCTTGCTCTTAGATGAATAACCAAGAAATATTCCTTCATCACTTCTAAGATCAAATTTACCAACATACTCATCTCTCCTAATATAGCATTTGCTTCCAAATATTCTGAAGTATTTAAGAGTAGGAGTATTACCAAACCATAGTTCATAAGGGGTCTTACCAGTTTCACCTTTGATGTGAACTCTGTTGAAAGTGTAAACCATTGTATTCACTACTTCTCTCCAGTACACATGAGGTGGATTTTCTTCCAATATCATGCTTCTAGTTGCTTCCAGAATAGTTTTGTTCTTCCTTTCCACAATTCCATTTTGTAGAGGTGTCTGAGGTGTTGATAGTTGTCTTTTGATTCCATTCACTTCATACAATGTATTAAATTCTTTAGATGTAAATTCTCCTCCTTGATCAGATCTCAAACATTTGATTTTCTTACCCGTTTCATTCTCTACCATTGCCTTGTATAGCTTGAATTTTCCAAAAGCTTATGATTTCTCCCTGAGAAAAGTAACCCAACACATTCTAAAATAATCATCAATAATTAGCATAAAATATCTATCTCCCTATAGACTTCTTGTTCTTTCCAGGCCACACAAGTCAGTATGAATTAAATCAAGAACATTATTGGATTTCTCATAAATACTCTTAAATTTTGTTCTAACTTGCTTTCCCATTTGACATTCTTTACATATCGGATTATGAGGTTTCACAATCTTAGGCAGATCCCTTACTGCCTTAGTTGAACTGATCTTTACAGTGCAATCAAAATTCACATGACAAAGTCTCTTATGCCATAACCAACTTTTGTCAATATGTGCAATCAAACATGTCTTTTCACTGTTATTCAAATGAAAGATATTACCTTTAGTCTAATTACCGGTTGCAATCTCCAATCCAGTTATGTTCATGATTTTGCATTTTCCATTGTTGAATTGTAATTGAAATCCCTTTTCAAGTAATTGACCAACACTCAAAAGATTATGCTTCAAACCTTCAACACAATAAACATTGTCAGTATTGTGCTTACCATCCAAAGATATAGTACCTTTTCCTTTGATTAAACAAGTTTTATCAACACCAAATCTTACTAGACCTCCATTATATTCCTAAAAAGATAAGAATTTACTTCTATCACCAGTCATATGATGTGAACATCCACTATCAATGATCCATTCATCTTTTTCCTCAATTTTAGCTACCAGGGCCTGCTCTACCGGTGGGACAGTAGGTGTCGATTTATCTTATTTTATTGCAACAAATGCCCATCCATTGTCTATCGGTTCTTCCTCAGAATCATCTGTAACTCCTTCATCAGCATAGTAACAAGATTTATCTCTGTTCTTCTTAAATCTGTATCTTTGATATTCAGAGTTAGGCTTATATGTTCTTTTAGCTTCCTCTCTTAATCTTGCATGTCTATCAAGACATCTAGATGCTATATGACCAACTTTATTGCAATTAAAACATTTAAACGGTGCTTTACCTTCATAATTGCTTCCAACTAGACCTTTAGGCATTTTTCTTGCAAATAGTGCTTCAAGTTCTTCCAGTTCTTAATTTTCCCTCCTGATATCTTCAAGTTCTTTTGCATAAAGTGTTTTCCAATCAGATTTATCAGATGATGATGCTCTGAAGGCTAAATCTGTCTTAACTGTAGCAACATGACCAAATTTTTCAAGCTCAAATGCTGAAAGTTTTCCAACCAAGGTATCTCTAGATACTGGTGTATTAGGCATTACTCTCAACTCATTAATAGCAGTTACTTTCATTTTGTAAGCCGGTGGCAAAGCCCTTAAAACTTTAGAAACAATTTCATCTTCACTTAAGGATCCTCCACAACATTGTATTCCTAAAACAATTTCATTAACTCTTTCTATAAAAGCAAAAATTCTTTTATCTTCTTCCATTTTCAAATTTTCATAACTAACCCAGTAACATTCCAGTTTTGCAATTTTGACAGTGGTATCTCCTTCATTCAATGTCTCCAATTTATCCCAAATAGCTTTAATAGTAGATCGGTCTGATAATCCCATGATTTGTTGATCTGATAATGCGCTCAGAAGTGCTTCTCTTGCTTTGAAATCATTCTCTTGATCCTTACCCAAAGTTGGTGGATTAGGTTGATTCGGAGTAGGACCAACATAGCCATTCTTTGTAACTTCCAATATGTCCCTTCCGATGCAATTCAGATGTGTCTCCATTCTAATCTTCCATATACCATAGTTAGTTCCATCCAGTTTCAGACTATCCTTCCTGAAAATGTTTGTTGCCATAGGATCTCCTCAAGTTGTTAGGCTTCTGCAAAAAGAGGACTTGGCTCTGATACCAATTGTTAGGAACTGGAAAGAAAATTGGGAGGGGGAGGGGGAGGGGGGGGGGGTGGTGAATGAGTTGTCAATGAATTTCAACCCAATTATAACTTAATTCAACTTGATACTTAATACTGGTAAACCAAACTTAATGTCGGTTGACAGATTAGCAGTTAATATCAATACTGGTGAAACTTAATGTATGAAACGGAAAGAGAAACAACATCCACAACACATAACACAGATATTTTTGACGTGGAAACCCTGTAAGGGGAAAGACCACAGTGGGAAACCTTACCCACAATCAAATGATACTACTACAGATAGTATGTGTATACAAATGGGGTCTGCACATGCAGAAAGGCCAATCGCCTAGAGAACATTGCTCAAATGGGAGTCGCAATGACTACGGTAGGATGGTTAAATCCTAGAATAATGTACTGCTTAAAATAGCATCTCCAATGCTAGATTCAATACCGGTTAAGCTCTGATAAACACCTTCAAACCTTCCTTGAACCTTCTCTATGGTCTTTTCATATGATCTTCAATATTTGCACATACCATGTTACAATACCATACCATAACCATACTTCCACACTTCATCTCACAAATGAGATCTTACATTTATACAAAACCTAAGACCAAATGTGCAGGTCGGCTTACTAATAATATTACAATTAAATCAATTACAAATAAGTCTTGATGCGATACAGCATGTCGGCTCAATACATTTACAACAATATCCAATCAATAAATCATCTCCATAACGTGTCGTGTTGATCTAGAGTAGATAACGCATACCGATTGATAACCTAGACCAATCTGTTAGTAACAGCAAATATGTCAACCTGATTAGACCAATAACCAAAACACCAAAACCAAGTATCCAAACCATGTCTTTGACATAATCAAGTGATCTCTAGATGATAACAAGTCATCATCAGTGCCAATGAACCATATAACCTATCGGTGAGCATATATCGATGACTATGCATAAGTCACTGACCTTGGCGATGAACACAATGTGTTGGTTCATCAGTAAACTAATATAACCATAGTGCCAAATCAACAATGTATATCTACAGAAGGATAAGTGTTGACATCAATGACAAAACTAATGCAACACATCCATAATACCAACATTAAGTGCATTCCCCTAAGTTGCACTTAAGGGGGGGTGTTGGTGTAATTATTTGTTCACCTTGGATATAATTACACTTTACTTAAGTTTACTTAGGTACATGCATAACATTGTAGTTTGCATATGAGACACTTGGGGAGATATGCATACATTGGGAGTGTGTACGTAGGAGAATTTCCACCTTTTATGGTGTTAGCTTGTTGTTACTTTATCATATCCACTTTTTGTGGAGTGATAATTCCACCTTCGGTGGGTGATCCACCTCATGTGGAATATTTTACTATTTCTCCTACCTACCCTTGCATCTCATTAAGCCATATATCATCATTGTGTGCTCTCTTATCTCTTAGCCTTGCCTTTATAAGCATGCTTATCATACATTGTATGTAATGATGATCCAGTTGATCTCTTTTTCATCTTGATAGGAATACAACTTATTCTTGTTATATTTTATCTCTCTTGTCATTGTTCTATCTTTTGGTCTCTTTGATATTGGTTGCTTCAAGAATAATCTCACGCATACATATACAACTCCAGCAAGTAAGATCCAGGTGCTTCTATCACAATCTGACATAAGTGTACACAAAGGAAGAGTGTTATCAGATAGCTCAAGATAGGTTATCCCGACAGGCCTCCATAGGCCCCAGCCCCCATCTTGGGTTATCCTAGCAACCTCTCTCAACTCCCGACCCCTATGCAAGTCCTTCAGTGCCAACTTACCTTTCAAGAAGACAAGGTAGTTGATCCTACCATTCCAGGCCTTCCCACTACATCCTGAGTCTTTACAAGCACTCAACCATGAGTGGGGCACATTAGTCTTGTTTAATGTTATAAACTACCTAGCCCCCTAATACACTATTAGGTTATCACTTATTAAGCCAACTTCCAATGGGTTATCTTGGCAGCCACTTTGGGCCCTAACCCCCACTTGGAAGCCACTCTCCCTTAATGACACTTAGCCTACTCAAGGTTCCATTTCCAAACCATAAAGCTAACATGATCAACATTCAACACATAGAGGTGCTAAGCACAACAAATACAACTTCTACAAGGGATAACTTGCCTAGAAGCAATACGGTCAACATCTGGTCAACTCTCTAACACATGACCACTTTAGAGGAAACAATTACAAACAAGGAACAACATTACCATAACCTCCACATATGATAAAAAAAATACAAAATAAAGACATTAAAAACACATAAGCTCGCACATTCCCTTCCTTTAAACATTTACAACTAATTTCCCAGGATAGAAGATGAATCCAAGTATTTAATCACACCTTACTTACTATATACCCAAAACAATCATTTAAATAATTGAATACTTAATTATGCAAGTTTCCCTTTTAAAATAAGCATTAATCTAAATACATTTATTTGCTAAAATGATTTATTTACTCAAATAAAACTTTATTAATCAAAATTCCTCAATTCATCAAAATACACTTTCACTTACACAATTACACACACACACACACACACACACACACACACATATACACATACACATATACACATACACATATACACATACATACATATATGTGTGTGTGTGTGTGTGTGTATATATATATATATGTATGTATATATATATATATGTATGTATATATATATATGTATGTGTGTGTGTATATATATATATATGTGTGTGTGTGTGTGTATATATATATATATATGTGTGTGTGTGTGTGTGTGTGTGTGTGTGTGTATGTATATATATATAGACATGTATGTATATATATATATATAGATACATACATGTATATATATGTGTGTGTGTGTGTGTGTGTGCGTGCGTGTGTATGTATGTATATATGTATATATATGTACATATATATGTATATAGATGTATATAGATGTACACACACACACACACACACACACACACACACACACACACACACACACACACACACACACACACACACACACACATATATATACGTACATACATATATATGTATTTGATATATATATTCATTAGAATTTTCAAATAATTAATTGGAAATTTTCTTAAAGGGGATTTTTTTTTATCTTTTGTATATACAGAAGATAAAAAAAAATCCCCTTTAAGAAAATTTCCAATTAATTATTTGAAAATTCTAATATATATATATATATAGAGAGAGAGAGAGAGAGAGAGAGAGAGAGAGAGAGAGAGAGAGAGATCCCCTTTAAGAAAATTTCCAATTAATTATTTAAAAATTCTAATGAATCTAATAATCAAATAAATTTAATATATAATTAAATTTATTCACACATTAAAAAACAACCTCATAAATAATTCAATAAAACTTTTATGTGATCTTAATTTTAATTAATTTATTTAGCAATTAAATATTAATTAATTAATACATAAAGTATTATATCTACTTTAATACTTAATACATACACATAATTAATTATTAGTCAAAAGTAATAATAATTAAATATATTAATCTTCAATCAAGAGCAAAAATTTAATAATAAAGTTTACAACACTTAAAACATAAACCCAAACTTAACATAAACAAACACGTACCACAATCAGAACATCGATTTATTGCCTATGTGGTGAACCGATAAGGCTAACATGACAACTGACAATGCTCTAAGTTGAGCAAAGATAAGGGTGACATTATCAAGCCTTATGACTATCTCCATATTTTTTCCATTAGGATAATATAGGCATGCTCAGACTTGTGGAATCAGGTGGAGTCGATGTCTTGTACCTGCAAACCTGCATCACCGAGAAAACATACATACATATATATCCACATTTACATGCACACTGGTGGAGGAGAGTTGTGACGTTCTGTGTCTCATCGAAGCCAGTGACAAAAAATCATCCCCCCGCACCCTATACAGACTCAACATATAAATGAAATCATTCACATTAAATATTTCATACACAAAGAACATATGTCAGTCCATGGTCAGTAACATGAATAAAACCACATCTAAAATCCATAAGATATAATGTATAAATAACCAAAAGCAACATCCAAGTATCATAGTAATGTCTTTCGTGATAAAGTATCATCCAAACCACATAAACCAAAAGGAAAAATCCACTAGAGTCAAACTAGGTAGCAAAAATAAAGTCTAATCAAGGTAGGGGTATTACATTTAGTAGGACTATTTTTATTTAGAAATTTTCCAAGGTTTTACTTCCATCTTATTCATTTTTGGGACCTCAAATTGTATATCTAGACCTACTTGAGAAGGATTTCTAGATCAACTTATTTTTCTAGGAAGAGATCATAAATTGTGTCTTTCTTAATCGATTGAATCACACTAAAAGATGGGAAATGGTGCAAACTTGCAATGTGGATATCCATTTTCAAATCCTCATAGACCCAGATGTCTTGTGAGGCCTCCCATTTTTGTGCACATGCCACTAATGTAAATGAGAGAGATAACATAAAATACCTAATTTGATTACTAATGAGACTAAATGTGATGAAACGAGTAGCAAAACAATCTAATTAGTTTTGTAGAAATAAAACATGTCTACATAGTAAAAAATAACATAGACCTTTATATCACATTAAGTGTAAATGACTTATGGATTTTGTTGCAATGTTTAAACTTATTCCACTATTAATTTTTTAATTAATTTCATTTATAAACTTTTTTTTTTTGGTTGAGAGGGCTTCGTGTGAATTGAGAGGGAGTCTATTCTAAAATTTGGATGTTAGTCTATAAATTTTATAATTGGCATACGTGTTATTCATGTACAATTTAACAATTTTTACAAGTTTTTTTTATTTTTGAAGTACTTCATTTATTGGTATTTGAAGTCTCAAAAATGATATTAATTGCACATAACAAGAAATAGAATGAACCACTTGTTAAAAAATAAGATTTTAAATATGACTAACAAAAAACTTATATTGTTTATTAAAAAATAATTTAAATTTAGCTTAAGTTTACAAGTTGTACATTTATGTCTTTTCTCATATTGTCAAGTATGTATTTATTTAGAAAGACACAACATGACGTTAATAGCAATGTTTCTTTCATTTAGACAAGAGTTGCATGAAATGTACAAATTGGAGACACAGACATAACATTTTATTATAAGAGCAAAATATTTTATTTCAATAGCATAATATTTAATATGAAGTTCTATGTCCAATAAATTATCTTAACTCATGTTTCATGCGTGTTTAGATTTTGACCAATATTTTATTATTATTATTATAAAAGTTGATTAATTGTACATATTTTTATTTAATATTAATTAGATGGCAGCCACACATACTTTAATATGCATTTATTGATTTAAACAACAATGACATGTTCCATTAGGGGAAGGGACCATGTTCTAATGACTCTTCACTCTTTGCTCACCAAACCCTCAATTACTAACTATAAAGAAACCAAAAAAATGATAAATAAAAGCTCATTAATAAATTTCACATGTACCAATAGCTGCCCATTTGTACCCCTAGTAGTTAAAATTTGTAGAAATTAATTCAAAGAGTTGTGACTTTATTAGTACCCATAGCGCACGACTATGGGGTACTTGTGCATAAGTTTTGACAATTTGTGAGGTGCTTGCAGTGCACATTTATTGGGGCATCTTTAAGTAGATTTCGAGCAACACTTCTAAATGATCATTTTTTGACCCTTGTGTGCATAACGAATCCCATAGTATTTGTCTTTACTACCCAAAAGCAAGAACAACGACTATAAGCAATTAAGTTGCATACAAAGACAACCTAAAAGAATCATTAAAACCAGATGTATCATTTAAGATATGTGAGTGTGCAAAGTTAACTACAATGACGGCTCTTCCCCTAACTAATACCATTCCAACTATCGTAAAATCCTTTTAATGATTTTTAAAGTGTGATATCTTATCCATTACATCTTGACCCTGAGAGGCCTTTTCAATCTTAATTGAATTGCAGCTCATTATGGTTCGGTTTGTACTATTATGGTGTGGTATTTCTGCGAAGTGCAACTAACTCCATGTGGAGTGGACCTCCCCTGCTCCACGTCTGTCCACCAACTAAACTAGTTTGAAGAGCACACACCAACCATTCTCACTGCACATTCTTCTTTGAATTTCTCAAGATGTCAAGAATGGTAGTTCATGTTTGACCTTCAACTAACTACAATGCAGTATATTAATGTGGACAAATCTTTGCTCATGACAAGACTCAATCGTCCAATCCTGAATAGATACTTGAGATGGCTTATCATTCCTTCTGGATTGGGGTGTCAATATTTGTAGTTCTGTTCACTGTGGGTTTATCTGCAAATACATGGAGCTTCTCAATTTTAGGATATGAGCCCAGTGATCATCCTCATTCAGAGGACAGTTTGTTACGACTGTTCCAAGCATGGCAAACTAGGCATGGGAAACTGTACAACAGTTTAGATGAGACAGCCAAGAGACTGAACATCTTTAAGAGGAATGTGGAGTATATTCATCATCATAACAGAAACACTAGTGCTGGTCACTGGTTGGGTTTGAACAAATTTGCAGACCTAACAAATGAAGAATTCAAGGCTCTGTTTTCAAAGAAGAAAACTAATCCAAAGAGAAGATCTTTGGGTGCAATGATAAAGAAAGCTGAGTCATGCAAGATCCCTGCCTCTCTTGATTGGAGGGAAAAGGGGGCTGTCACTGGAGTCAAGGATCAAGGGAACTGTGGTAAGTATTAGGATTCATTTCAATCTAAGAAGCCCATTAGTTTTTTGTTGTTGTGGTTTGACATCCAATTGATGGTGTTGTGGCAGGGAGTTGCTGGTCTTTCTCAACAACAGGGGCAATTGAGGGTGTGAATGCCATATCTACAGGGAAGCTTGTAAGCTTGTCTGAGCAGGAGTTGGTGGACTGTGATTCAACCAACTATGGATGTGATGGAGGCTCTATGGACTATGCATTCCAGTGGGTCATTCAAAATAAAGGGATTGACACAGAGTCAAGTTATCCCTACACAGGGACAGATGGTAGTTGCAACATTAAGAAGGTATATGCTCTGTACTTTTCTTAAGGACTGAGTGTTTAGATTATCAATTATAAAATAATATTTTACATTCAGAAAATGGGTAGATATAAAATCACATCTGTAAAATCATATGGATAGATATAAAAATCACATCTGTAAAATCATATGGATAGAAGCAAATAAACCCTAGACGACTAATGCAATAGAAAAGGGGGAGGAAAATCTCCGTCATCCACTTTCCCCATACATTAACAGGCCTGGAGTGTAGAATCCTTTTCTTGAACTTCTTCTTCTTCTTCCTGTAAAACATGGGCTGACAAAATGATGAGAGTCAGTTGAAAAAACTTTCTTAACCAAATCAGCTGTAAGCACCAACAGTAAACCACTCAGAGATTCCTACTTTTAATATCTAGCATAGCCACAAATATTTAATTGTCAAACTACTCTGCCATTAAAAATTGTAGAGTCAAAGTAGAAAAATTGTATTGCTACATTAAGCCTAAATGTTTGATGAAATCCGATTTTGTCTCTTAGTTTGCATTATTGAATGAGCACTTTCAGGAAGCAAAGAAAGTAGTAGCAATCGACAGCTACACCGACGTGGCAGAATCTGATTCGGCACTGCTCTGTGCGGCCGCCAAACAACCAATCAGCGTTGGCATTGACGGTTCGGCGTGGGATTTTCAACTCTACTCTGGGGTAACTTTATACCTCTGCACTTGCATATTCCTTCAAAATCCAAAATATGCACATTGAATATATGCAACAAGAAATTGAATATACACAATGTATATATAATGCTTGACATATAAACAGGGAATATACGACGGAGACTGTTCCAGCGACCCAAACGACATTGATCATGCAGTGCTGATTGTGGGCTATGCCTCCCAAGATGGGGAAGACTACTGGATAGTGAAGAATTCGTGGGGTACAGACTGGGGAATAGAGGGATATTCCTACATTAGAAGAAACACAAATAAAACATATGGTGTCTGCGCGATTAATGCAATGGCCTCGCATCCTAATAAGAGCGCAACAGTATTACGCCCAAGCCGTCTGATAGGGCCGACATCGAAATTGTGAAAGTTCAGTAAGAAATTTCATGGAGCGAAGTATATTTAGTGTTGCTCCTCACAAACTAAGTGTTATTTTACGAAATTCGATATTGTAATCCATTCTATTAAGAATGATTAAGGTTAATCTTGTTTTGAATATGTTATATGATTGGGTCACGGAATTGACTTTCTATTAGTAGTAGTTTAATGAAAAGATAATTTCCATCCAAATATATAATCATTTATAATATTATGATCAATAAAAAAATAAACACAAAAATATTCACTATTCATTTGTAACGACATATTATGATCGTTCGATTATATAATTTTGTTTTTTTAAAGAGGAATTCGATTTTTATACAGGAGCAAAATTGAATTGGGAGAATAGGGGATGGGAGATTGAAAATTTGAGAGGCCTCAATGTTTCATGTACTTTTAAATCTTTGGAGCATGTATAAGTTGTTTTACAATATGGGACTTGGATAATATGTGGTCAAATATGCTATCTCTAGGCATGGACCTTAGACTTCCATCCCAAAGGCCCTTCCAGATCTCTATATCTAAAGTGTATTGAACTCCCCATTTTGAATCTGGCCTTTAGACCGTTTTTTAAGGAAATAGTTTCTCAACTTGGAAGAGGTATCTAGTGCAAGAACAATACTGACAAATTTGCTAGTTTAAGGGTTCATCCCTGAGCTTGTGTTGAAATAGACTTGAACAACCAACTGCTCAAAAATATTAAGCTAATTGGTCATGGTTTTGAGTTTTACCAACCTATTGTCTATTTAAATAAGCCTAATGCATGTTTCTTTTGTCATCAAGATGGCCACTTGATTTGAGATTGTCCAATTTAGAGGAATAGGTTTGTGTAGCCTACAATGTCTAGTCCTTCTAGTTCCCAACATGTGCAACCCCCTTATCAACACTTTGGGCTGAATGATTCATCTTCTTCTCAAAACCAAGTTACGCATCCCATGGTTCCGAAAAACTTTAATAAAAAGCCTATGGTTGTTGCTCCATCTTATAAGGATGCCATGGATTTGGACGGTTGGAAGGTGGTAAGAAAGAGGAAAGAATCGTTGGGTTTTTTTGTGCCTCAAAGTGACTCATTTTTTCCTCAAAACATATCCTCATCCTCAATTCCTCCTTATTCTAATTCACATGAGCGACACTCCTTGTCTCCCCCCTCCCCCCCTTACTCTAGACAAAGATCTAGGTCTCCTCCATCCGTGCCTAAAGATTCTAAGCTTCTAGACTAGTCAATAACTCTTGCTAATCGCTTTGGTGTTCTACCCGAAGGGGATAACCCTCCTGAATCAATTCAAGCATGAATTACAAAATTATTTCATGGAACGTTAGAGGAATTTCTCTCCCTTGGCATAAGTATGGCATTAAGGATATTATTGCTAAGTGGAAGCCTAATGTTATCTTCTTGTAAGAAGTCAAACTTAATGGTTCCTGCCTTACTTCTACTCTATTTAGTGCTTGGAAAACTGCCACTTTTTTTCATACACTTCATAGAGATGGTAGGGGGTTCTATTTTAGGTTTTTCTTCTTGGATAAGTAAGTTTGTTATTGCGAATGGTGACGACCCCTCACATAGTTGTGTGTGGGCCTTGACCTTCATTAATGGTCAACCTATCAATTTTTGCTTAGTCTATGGCAATAATAATGCAAAAGAGAGATGTGAGCTTTGGGATTGGATGACCAAAGAACTGCCCTATGCTAATGGGTTATTGGCAAAAATTGTAATATGGTGGAATTTTCTAATGATCACAGTTGGACAAGCCATGTTAAGATGAGTAATGAAGAGTTTGAGAAATGGTTGCATTGTCGTAATTCTATTGGGATGGTTGATCTAGTCCATAACAAATTCTCTAGTCATGCTCATAATTGGTACACTTGGTCTAATTACAGACTTAGTTCTGAGAGAAAGCTTAGTAGGTTGGAGAGATTCTATATCTCCCCCAACCTTCATTTGAATCAAGCATCCAATGGGATTTTAGTTAAGGTTGATTATTCTACCATTCTTTCAGACCATTTCCCCATCATATGTTCTATCTTGGGGGCTGATTTGAGAAATGCGGACTTGCAACTTTCTTTTAAACTTAATGTTTCTCATCTTAAAAACCCCTCATGGTTGGTTGCTTTAGTGGGCATTTGGAATTCTTTTCCTAAGCCAAAAGATGGTGAATCTTACAAAGATTGGTGGCAAAATGCTATTACTCAGTGTGTTGAATTTCTACGTGCCTTTGGTAAAAGAATGGCTTGGCAACGAAAGCGTAAAGAAACGTCACTTTAGGGGAAATTAGATCATTCTAGAAAATTACTTAACTCTAATCCGAGTAAATTTCAATATTCAAACTTTGATCACCATGATTGAGACTTAACTTTGTGAACTTGACATTTATAAAGGCCAAGGAGCTAAAATTCAAGCTAGCTTACACTAGATTAAAGAAGGTTTTAGGGGCTCCAATACTTTTTAAACTTTTTAAACTATAAACATAAAAAATAATATATTGGATCTATTCAAGATGAATCTAGATAGGTACACATGAATCCTAAAGAGATTGTAGCATCCTAAATTATACTCCCTTATGATTTTGTCCTCATTTGGGCCCTCACCTTGGTGTTCGTGTCCTGAGACTTGATCGGAGCCCTAATTCTGCTCACATTATGCAAACAACTCATTTTTCCAGCATGCACACTTTCTCCCCCTTGTTTCTTAGTCTTGGATCGGTTAGGATCAAGGTGTTAGCACCCTAGTCCTCGGGTACAAGAGTGCCTGATACTCTAGTCCTCCCAATCAGGGCTTATTTTGGGGCCTCACAATGTTCATTCAATTTGAGTGAGAATCCTGATCCTATGTCGACCCGTGTCAAAAAATTAATTTGTTTTTTGACATTCAAGTATAAAAGTAGATTTATCCCTCTCATTTTGGGATCCACTCCTAATGAATTCAATTCAAGTGATCAAGCATTCATTTAAATTCAAGTGAACAAGCAATTAGTCTTCCCTTAAGCATTGGAGCAGAAGTAAAGATTCAAGCATTGGATTTGACATTCATGTTCTATGTTTATTAAGACTTCATCAAACCCTAATTCCTTGTGGAGACAAACAAAACTCCATTTAAAGGTACAACATTAGTGTTTCGGACATTATTCAACATTTTCCTCATAAGGAGGTCACTTTCATTACTCCAATTCAATTACATTTCATTTCTATTCCATGGTTAATTCCAAAACTGGGGTTTAACCTAAGGCAAACCCATTTCCCTCTGTATTGTGCATAGGAACGGGTATGAAGTTGCGATCTTCAAAATTCGCTTTATTTACAGAGACAAATAGGTTCCCCTTTGGATGGTGAAAAGTGCGGAGGACTAGAGTGA
This sequence comes from Cryptomeria japonica, assembly GCF_030272615.1. Lineage (NCBI taxonomy): Eukaryota > Viridiplantae > Streptophyta > Pinopsida > Cupressales > Cupressaceae > Cryptomeria > Cryptomeria japonica. The sequence continues at coordinate 647,498,007 of NC_081411.1, forward strand.
TGAGCATTTCGGTCCCAACTTTTTAGGAGCTCCTTTTGGGAACAAATTCAAACACTCTTACATTTCTCAAATCTAGGTTTGTAAATTTGTCTGATGACTGTAGCTCACTATTTATGTGTATTTACTTCAATTCTAGAACATTTTCACAATTCAAGTTAAAAGAGGAAAGTCAACCACTTAATCCTAGTGAATCTAATAAGAATTCTCAGCCCTATCCTTGTTAATTCATGGCTAGATCTATTAGGTTCACTCATCTTTTAATGTAATGGTCCCTAAGTCTAAAATTAGTGGTTTTCATACATCTAATTGTGGAAACCCTAATTTTTCACCATTACATTTTGGTGATCCCAACATCTTACTCTTTAATTTTCGGATTTATGTTGTCAGATTCTGAGTGTTTTTCTAATTCAAATTTACATTTACAAGTTTAATTTTCAATTGAATTTTTAAAAAATAAGAGGTTAAATTCACAAAAACCCTAATTTTTTAAATATAAAATTGAACTTGTGGGTTGTCTAATTTGGATTAATTATTTCAGATCTGATTATTCATGCAATTTCAAATTCAAATTTGCACTCATAGATCTAATTTTCAATTGAATTACATAAATTTAGTGGTTGAAATTACAAAAACCCTAATTTATAAATCTAAAACCTACCTGTGGGTTGCATAATTTTTCAAATCAAATTTCAAATCTAATCTTTATGGTATGTTGTTGATCTAGCTACATTTATCTTTCAAATTCACAAATCAAATTGCTTCAATAATTGGTTAGTCAATCACTTTTTTTAAAAAAATTGTATTGTTTAATCACAGTTTTTAATTTCAAATTCAAATTTCCCTCCTTTGTGCATGAGTTTTACTACCATTAGTCCTACCTACAATATTCTCATGAAAAGAAGTTGTAGAATTAAGGCATCCCAAGGTTTACGCATCAAGGACATGGAGCCTATTTTGGATAGATTATTTCATGAGAATGTTGGGGGTTCCTCTAATCCAACAAATGATATCGTTTATCCCCATTCTCTATATGATTCTCATGATGAGGATGAATCACTAACTAGGGTTTCTGTTGACCAATCAAAGAAGATTGACAATGAATTTTAAAATCTTCAACAATGGATGAGTCAACAATACTCAGAAAGTGAGGCTATCCCATTGATTGAAGGGTTAAAATGAATGGTCCAAAGTGATAAAGTTGGTGTTGATTTGTTGCATGGCCTCGTTCATATTGTTGACACTAATATCGTGCCTATGAAAAGTTATGCTGAAGTCCTTGGTTACACCCAATCTCCTAGCCAAGTTAATCACTTCATTCCTATTGCAACATTTGTGCCTATTATGCCTACTTTCACATCTTCCATCACAACTACTTCCACACAAAATATTAATCCTACACATGTTGGTCAAGGAGGCAACTTTTCTAATCAAAACTCTTTCATACCTCCTTTTGTGAGTCTTCCATTAGTGACCCAATCATCTCCCATACCTACATATCATAGTGTTCCACCTCCTTACTCTCAACCTCCACCTTCATACAACAATGTTACTCCTCCATATTGATCCAATATGCCTAATTTCAATCCATCCATCAAAGCAACCATCAATAACCTAGCCCAAACCATTTCATCCTTGCAACAACACCTAGCTTCAATCACCCAATCCAAGTTTAATGTGCTCACATTTGATTTAGCGAGCCCATTATCCAATTATATTATCTATGTTGTCCCTCCTAAACATGTGGAAATAACTCAATTGGAGATTTATAATGGAAAAGGTGATCCCTTGACTCATGTGAAAACATTTCAAACTTTGTGTAGTGATTTTTCTCATGATTAAAAACTTTTGCCTAAATTGTTTACTAGAACTTTTAGGGATAAAGCTTTGCAATGGTATTGTGCTTTGCCTTCTTATTATATTACATCATTTCAACAATTGGTTAATGCTTTCATTCAACAATTTCACAATATTATTGGTCCTAAGATTACTATGACTAACTTGATTCATTTAAAAAAAAAAATGTGTTAGGTAAAGGGCCTAAGCTGAGAGTAGAAAATACCTATTTAACTCACCAACATTTTACCTATTTTCCTCCTTCCCAGTCAGGAAATGATTCTCTACATGATTGTTAGAAGATTCTAACATTTTAATGGGCTTAGAATTGATCCTTACAGAGTGTAGATTTCTAGCTTAGTGATTAGCTTAACCAGATCGGAGTAAACCGTTTGGTCATGCCCATAAGATTATTTAATATTTTGAGCAATATTTGAATCATTCAAAGTAATGCATCCCAAGAAGTTGAGCAAACAACATTTAAAAAAAGGATTGGATGAGTATTGGCATCCACATTCAACCAACTTCCACATAGTAGATTTATCATCTGGACCAATAATCACCATTAGGAGGGAGTCTCCTATCTACTGCATTGAATGATTCCACATTGTCCTTGATTGCATACGATTTTCTCTTGGAGGATCTCTCAGTATGCTCTGCCCCTCCACAAAGATGACTAGCCCTTATCATTGTTGAGGAAGTATGCCTCAAACTTACTAGTTAAAACCTCCCCTAAAGGACTAGTTTCAGAAAGTTTGGTGTGACCTAAATTCAGGTCTTGGTGAAGTCAAGCAAAGAAGTGATTTGGGTGTGATCTTGGTGTTCGACAAGTTTCTCCAAGCGATTAGTCGAAGTCACATTCCTAGGCAATGAGCTTTTGTCTCAGCAAGACATTCAAATGGTCTTGGCGAAGTGTTGTGGATATTGGTGTAACATCTGGGTTTGATAAGACTCTTCAAGTAGTTTGTAGAAGTCACTCATCTTACCGATTTCGTTGAGATAGTTGGTGGGTCTTGGTGACATCAAGGAGATCGGTGTGACATTCAAATTTGCTAAGATACCTCAAGATGGTAGCCAAAGTCACTTTTTTGGGCGATAAGATGGTTTCGATGAGACATAGTCGAGTCTTGGCGACGAGCAGTCTTTTCAAGGTGACCTTGGTTTTTGTTGAGACATATAAAAGAGTTAGTCAGAGACATAGTCTTAAGGCTTCGATAAGAAATTCTAAGAAGGATGCCAAACACATAGTCTATGCCTATAAGACCATGTTGATAAGACATGATGATTGTTTTGGCGATACAATTGATTTTGATGAGATATTGGAGTTCGAAAAAAGAATTCTAGGAGATTGTCGAAGTAAAGACTCTTGTCAATAACCTTAGAGACCTAGAGGGAACCACAATTGAACTCATGTTGACCTTTTGAGTTATGGATCGATGATTGGTCCAAGTTGGAGTCTAAGGAATTCGATGAGAGTTCACAAAGATGGTTGTGTTGGGACCTCAAAATTTTTGCCTAATTTTGAAGTCCCAGGTTCGAAATTTTGATTTTTGACACTAAGAATCCCATTTTGCAGATAACACATTGTGTTATACTACAACCTTTGTAGATATCTAATCAGAGGACATTGTGTTAGTCACATAGGAATATGAAGAGAAAGCACATGATATGCTATTAGGACAAGTAGCAGGTTAGGGATGACATTCACCACTGAGTTGGAATTGCATTGGGTAGGCTGCTTTGATCTAGGAGAAGTATGGTTATGTTTTGGCTAACACATCGTGTTAGTCACACTTGGTTGCAATTGTCAATAACACACCATGTTAGTCGCACAAATATTGCAGGGGTAGCGCATAACACACAGGTTATCGCTATTTACTACATGACAACAAGTGACAGGATAGTCATATAACACGCAGGTTATTGATCTAACAAAGGTTGAGAGACTGTCAGGTGCGCATAATGTGTGTGTTATTGACTACCCGATCAAGCAACTGAATGTTTGTGTGACCGCACAAGGGGTGCAGGACAACAGGAACAAAGAATGACAATGAATGATTTTCCCCACAGGGGTCTCAGGCAGCATCGAGGGGCGTTGTGGGACAAGGCCGCACGCTGAGGTTTAAGGTCCCCCGCCATCCCGCAAGGCACAGGAAGGCATAAACAAGGGTTCCATGCGGGATAGCGGGGAATGAAGAATTACAACGGAAGGGTTACCCCACAGGGGGTTCATGTGACATTCGGTGGTGTTGCGGGATAAGGGAGTACAACGTAGTATGGGGTCCCCACTATCCCGTGTGGCCAAAGAAAGGAAGAAGAACAACAATAGAGATAGAGGGCGCAACAGGACAACAAGATGTAGTGGCAGACTAGGAGGTCCTTACCCCACACAGGTCCCAGGATGGTGCCAGGTATGGTGCAGGAGAAGAAACATAAAGGGGGATAGATGTCCCCGCCACCCTGCAACGATTGATGATAGAACAACCAAGAAAGGAAGGGCTTATGCAGGGGTTCCCCGTAGGATAACATGGAGCATTGAAGAGCAAGGGGAATGCTTACCCTGTGGGGGTAAAATGGGAATGAAGGTGATGGTGTGGGGCAAGATGAAGGCTCAAGAGCCTTTTCCTCGCCACCCCGTAGGGGTCTTGTGGGCACGAAGATGGTCGTGCAGGGGAAGCATAGGAAGGAGAAAGGATCATCCTCACCACCTCGCATGGTAGTAAGGGGACACTAAGGCATGCAACGGGGTAAAATATAGAAGGAAAATGAAGGGCCCCACCATCCTACAACATGAAAGGTGATAAGAAGATGGCTTGCGGGGCAACGTGGGGGTATAACAAGAGACCTTTCCCCACTATCCAACGACAATTGAGGCGATAAGTAGGTGACTTCGCGGGGCAAGGTGGCAAAGAGAGAATAGGGTATCTCGCCAGCCTGTAGGGATGCTGTTATCACAAAGGTGTATAACATGCATTTTAGTTGACACGCGAAGTGCCATGCTTGTAGCCCGATAGTCAAATCGTTCACGTGGGGAGGTTGATGGAGGTTGAACAAATGATAGATGGAGAGTTTTTAAGGATGTGGAATGTGCTAATTGAGTCAATTCCACCTATTGAAGGGAGAGACACTGCCAACAGAGATTGTTGTGTCGACATAATGCAAATAGAGGTTTGCAGCCAGATCGGATCATATTGTAGTGATGAAACCAGGAAGGAAGGTGGTTGCATTTAATGGTGAATCGATAGAGGATTGAGTGTGTGGATCAAGAGGATTACATGATCTTCTATGAATGAGTTATCATGGTCTTGAGCAAATCAAAGGGTCTCTAGTCGACACAATGTAAGGACGCAAGGTAGGCGAGATTACTAAATGTAGTAATCCACTCTTAGAGATTGATCAAGATATGACAGGAAAAAATCTATGTTAGCGGTCAATCTGTAGTTGGAGGACATATTTCTTCAAGGCTCAAAAAATCTACCTCTAATTGTCCTCAGGCTTGCAACTCAAAGGGGCTACCATTGCAGGTGCTCACATTCAATGCATTCAAAGTGATTGTGTGTAATGTACAAGGACTAATTCCTTAGGGCATATTGTAATCTCATGCAATCAGATTGTGACAAGTGTGTCTCATCTGGCCTGAGGCTTGTTTCGCTCCCTTGTCTTATAAAAGGGAATTTAGGGCTAGTGAGAGGGGGTCCAGTTCGGATTTTGGGAAGTTCTTCTTCCATGTACTGTCGAAGGTTAAGAGTAAGCTAGAGTTCATATTTTCAACTTGTAATCATTTTGCCACTGCAAATAGTGTATAACTAGAATGCATGTAAATCTTAATGTTTTTATTGTAATTGTCTCTTGTATGTAATTCCACTATTTTATGAAATATATGATTAAGGATCCTTTGTTTTGTCCCTGCAAGCTCATGTGTTTATCTTATTTTTTGCTTCTCTTCAAGGAAGAGATTAAAGTGCTTTTAATAGGATAATGAAATGGTGTTGTGTGCATGTAGGATAAATAAGAATGGCTGCAATAGAATTATAATAAGGGAGTATTAGTGTAGTGCATTAATATTAAGAACCCACTAGTTATGTGTTAGTCTATTTGGGTTTAATGTCTATTGGTTGTAACTTGACTCTGTTGCCCTGATGAAGGCACTGGTAATGGGGTTTCCTCCTAGTTTTTAGAATCAATCCATTCTCTTAAAGACTCTTTTATTTCTTGTTTTTGTTTTCTGTTTATAGGAGTAGGTTTAGTGTAGAAACCCATCCCAAATGCTGAGTGAGTTTAAAAGCCAAGATTGTAGCCAAATCTAAAGATTCATACACTTTCCTTGGCATAAACACATTGTGATATATGTTGAAAATTATAATGCCATGAATGTTGAAGTTCATAAGCTATTTAGGCATTACTTAGGTACACCCATCTTGATCTCGCAGAGCTAGAAGTGCAGGAGTTTTCAGTCTTGTGATTGAATCTCGTTAGTTGGCCAAATCCAGCCTTGAACCTGTTGATAAGAGAGTGGCTAAATTTGTAGGGTTTTGGGACCTACTGATTTGAGAACCAACAGGTTGAATGGAGCCATGCAAACTAAAATGAATTTATTTTCTTGACAGATATCAAAATCCTTCTATGTGAAGACTAGTTATAGTCCTGAGTATCTAATCTTGTTGATTATTAATCCTTGCTAAGAAATTTGGAAATGTTTCATCATATACACCATCTGCTCCCTTGTTTGCCAATCTGTCTACTTTCTCATTCCCTTCTCTATAAATTTGATTTATTGAATATTCTTCAAATTATTTGAGTAAATCTAGTTTTGTTTATAAATGGCCATTTAGTTTCCAATTTGTAGTTGCTCCTGTTCTTAGAGCATTGATTATAATGGTTGAATCTCCTTCTATTTCTATTTTCTTAATATTTAACTTTTTACCTAATAGCAGTCCTACTACTAGACCTTGGATTTCGACTATTTTATTAGTGTCTACCCCTATAGAATTATTTATGTTGTCAATCTCCTCTCCATTCCAATTGTGAAGTATACATCTAATTATAAGCTCCCAGGTTACCCCTTGAAGCTCCATTAAAGTTTAGCTTATACCAGTCGTTCCTAGGGTTTTTCCATCTAACTTGATCCCTCTTGTTAGGCTTATTCTCATTGTTGTTTCTAATGTAAGGTGGAATTTTTAGCCCCTGCCATTTATTCCTGGTTTTTTCATCCCATCTTGTTAGAACTACTTTCTTCCTTTTGTTGAGAGAATAGTCTGCTATTAGTGACTTCCATTATGGCCACCTCTAGTTTGTTAGTTAATTGATTTTCATTCATGAATTTCGATTTAAAGATCCTTCTATTTATTTCCTTCCAAATCTCCCATAACAAAATGGAAGGAGCTATTTTCCATAAAATACTATAAAATACCTTTGTTATTCAGTGTTGGCCAACTTTGAAACCAGCTCAATAGATCATTGGGAATAGTTGTTGATCACCCTAGTTTATTACAAAGCCATCTCCAACAATTATTGGTGTATTGGCAACTTAACAAAAGGCGATTTGTTAATTCTTCCTTATTTTCGCATAGTGGGCACCTTGTAGGGCCTTCAAAACCTAGTTTAGTGAACCAATCTACTATTGGGATCATCTTTTGAAGATTTGTCCAAGTAAAAATACCAGCTTTGGGTAAGAAATTGTTGCTTCAACAAATTTCTATCGATATGTTGGATACAAGATGTTGTAATTTCTTATTTAATAGGTTGTGTCCTTCTTTAACACTATAGGATCCAATTTTGGATCCTGCCCAAACAAGTCTATCTTCTCCCTTTCTAAATTTAGGATCTTTCTATCTTCTAATAGTCTTTTGAATGACTCTGTTTCCTACCTTGGAAGGTTTAGATTATCAAGATATTTCCACTTCCAACCTTGGGCATGGTCATCATTTGGGAACTCCACGTAGTCCTTGACAAACTCACCCCATTGAGTAGTCAGCCTATCCTTAATCAGATTGTTCTCTATTAGACTATATAGGGCTAAATATCCTCCTCCCAAAATAATGATTTGTCTCCTTTAGCTATGTCCCAGGTTAGCTTTTTAGAGATAATATCTCTACATTCTAGGAGGATATTCCAAATTCTCGATCCTTTAGGGGGGGATACAGTCCTGAAAATACTTGTAGAGTCATTACTAGTTAGATATTTTTGTTTGAGGATTCTAACCCATTTTAGATTGGGTTCCTTATACATCTTCCAGAATAGCTTTGCACCTAATGCCTTGTTTTGCTTGATCTGTTTTTTTAATCCAATCCCACCCTCTGTTATTGGTCTACATATTTTATCCCAAATTATAAGAGCGAGCTTCTTCTTCTCTGAAGTTCAATTCCAAAACAAATTTAGTAGTTTCTTATTCAATTTATCATTTGTTCCTTTGGGTAGGGGGAGATAGGACATTTGATAAATTGGAATAGTGGATAATACTTTTTTTAACATTCTAACGTTTCCTACTGAAGAGAGCCATTTACTCTTCCAAACTTTCAGTTTCTTATCTATCTTAGTTAGAATGTGGCCCCATACTTTTTTGTTTCTTTGTCCCTTGTCCAGGTGTAGGCCAATATATTTACTGGGTAATGCTCCTTTCCTGTAGCCCAAAATATGGCAAATTTTTAATTCTATCCTGGGAGCGAAATTGAAGAACATTTCTGATTTATTTTGATTAACCGATTCTCGTGATGCTTTAGAATAGTTCGATATTATTTTCATAAACATTCTAGCTTTTTGTTTACAAACTTTTCCCATGAGCATGGTATCATCAACAAATTTTTGATGAGTAATAGGTTATATGCCATTGGTTACTTTGATGCCTTTAATTTGGTTAAATTGTTATGGGCCTTAGTGATGGTTCTTCCTAGGGCTTCTACCATCACGATGAATATGAAAGGATAGATAGGATCTCCTTGTCTAAGGCCTCTAGAAATCTCAAAGAAGCCTTTAGGGGTTCCATTAACAAGTATAGATATTCTAGGGCTGGAAATGCATTCATAGATTAGATTAATCCATTGTTTAGAAAAGCCAAATGCTTCTAGGCATTTACATAGAAACCTCCAATCTACTTTGTCATAAGCCTTCTTAATGTCTAGTTTGATTAACATACTTGGATTTAAGTTTTGTTGAATGGAGTATATTACTAACTCCATCAAAGATGGATCTTCCTGGAATAAAACATGTCTTCTCATCAGCTATAATATATGGAATAATTGTTTTTAGGCTATTGGCTAAAGCTTTAGTGAGTATCTTGTATATAACACTGTAGAGTGAGATCGGTCTGTATTCATCGAAGTTATCTGCTTGCTCTTTTTTGGGTATTAAGGTTATAAAGGTATTATTGATTTCTTTCAAAGATCTACTCGAATTTCTGGCTGCTTTTAAGGCCTCCACCATTTCATTGCCCTGAATGAGCCAACATTTTTGGAAGAAGCCTACTAGGAAACCATCCGGTACAGGGGCTTTGTCTAGATGCATTTGTTTTAGGGTTGTGTGGATCTTTGTGGCAATGAATTTTCTATTTAGCATTTGGTTTTGTTCAATAGTAATAAGTTTTGGAATATTTTCCAATTTTTTTGATTGATCTCTAAGATCTGAAGAGTCCCAATTGTTTAGGATGTTCTTGAAGAAGTTTACAACCTCTTTAGCTATTTCCTTAGGATCTTGAATAAGTGTACTTGCCCCATCTTTAATTCTAAAGATCTTATTAACATTTCTTCTTTGCTTTGTACTGTTGTGGAAAAACTTGGCGTTCTTATCACCTTCTTTTAACTAGGATTCTCTAGATTTCTGCTTCCAAAAAACTTCCTCTTTTTCTAGGATATCTTCATATTGGCTAAGTAGCTCTTTCTCTTTCTGGTAACCGTGTTGGTCCATCCCTTCCTTAATTAATATCTCATTTAATTCTTCCATTTCTATTTCCAGCCTCTTTTGATTCAAAGATGTTACCAAAGTATTCTTTGTTCCATTGTAGTAACTTTCTTTTGATAGTTTTTAGTTTAGATATGAAGCAGAAGAGTTTGGACCCTGTGAATTGTTTCTCATTCCACAATTGCTCGATGTTTTTAAAGAAGTGTTCATCCATCATCCACATATTTTTCAAATTTGAAAGGACATCTTTTGGGTTTGGTTTCTTCTTCTATGATTGGTGGGAAGTGATATGAACTTGAGTTTGGAAGAATTTTTGAGTTCAAGTAAAATGGGAAGCTTGTCAGTTAAAAAAAATCTATCTAATTTTTCTGCTATTTGGCTGAAACTTGATCTTCTATTGTTCCAATTAAAATTACCATTAGTTGCCTTAATTTTTAACAAGTTATTTTGGTTAACCCACTGTTTGAAGTCGATTAGGGATTGGGGTTCCTTTCTAATGTCCCTACTCTTTTCGGTTAAATCCAGTATGGCGTTAAAGTCTCCTCCTAGGATTATATTGCAGATAGTATATTGATTAAAGAAGGCTTCTATTTTAGTCCATAGATCTTTCTTTTTATCCATCTGTATTGGCCCATATATGTTTTTCAAAATAAAAGTTAAGTTGCTTTGTAGACTTCTGATGTAACTCCCCTATCCAAATCTTATTATTGTCTAGTGTTTCAAAAGAGACACTTTTAGGGTCCTAGATAACTCCTAGAGCACCCGAGGCTCCTTCTGCCCTCACTATTTCCATCTTCCAGGCTCCTAGTTTTCTCTTGAATAGCTCAGATTCTTCTGTATTTAGTTTGGTATTTTGAATTAATATTACTTCAGATTTCCAAGAAAAAATGCAACGCTTTAAAATGTGTTGTTTGTTAGGGGCATTCATGCCCCTAACATTCCAAGTGATTACCCTCATTTCTCATTGGGAAGGACCTTCCCCTTCCTTGCATTAAACAAAGTGGTCAATTTTACTTGATATTCTGCCAAACCATCTATCGCTCGTAATTCACTCAATGAGTTCCTACCCCTCCTCTTGATTTGCTTTGCACAGTCTGGGCTTCCTCTATTTTGGAAATTTTGCATTAAGCCCAATGTTGCTTGCTCCTTAATGGCTGTCTCAAATAGAGTCTTGCTTGCAATAGACTCTTTACCTCCATTTCTTCAAACCATGTCAAATACAGCTTGCCCAGGTTCATTTTCTACAACTGTTGTCATATCCCTATCCTCCTCCTCTTCCTCAACTGCCACTTCCTCTGTTTCCATTAATTCCAATATCTTTTTTATCAGTTGTTGTTTCTCTGCAGCTTCTCCCTCTTGTTTTTCCTCCTCTTCTTGTTGCAAACCCATCATACCATAAACTGCTTCCAATTTCGAAGGAATCTAATAATTGTCCTTAATCTCATGATTATCAGTATTAGCTAATTTTTCTAAATGTTGTTTGCAACTCTTCTTTTACTGTACCATTATCTTTTTGAATTTGGTTGAGATCAACCTCTTCTTGATCCAATATAGCAATTTGTTCTTCAACTTCTCCTTTAAAATCTTTTGTATTGTGTAGGAGTTGCTTTAGGGTTTCTTTGCTATGTGAGGGTATAATTTTATTTGATCCAGAATATACTGGGTCCTATTTTGTGGGGGAAATTTCAATGGGAGTCTTCTGCTGCTCTTCTCCCGGAGATTCCACCACAAAGCCTTCACTCTCCAAATTGGATTTTATGGTCACGTCTTGTTTTGGAGTGGGCAGATCGAATTTGTCATTAATGATTCTAGGTTTATGCCTAGTTTTGAGGATGATATTTTTTTCATCTATAATGCCATTATAAAAGGAAGGTTTGATAATCCAGCTCCCTTTTTCTATTGATAATTCCAAATGTTGTAAGTATTTAATGTTGGGGTCTATATTTAAGAGTAATTTGACAAATCCTATATGGTCCATCCTAGAGATTTCCTCACAACCAAGAAATGATCCCATCTTATTGCCAATAACTTCTAAAATCTCAGGCAACTGATATTCTATAGGGAGCATGCCAAGATTAACCCATTTTGGAAATTGAGTAGGTCTATAAGAGTTAGGGAAAAAATTTGGTTCCCAATCTATGCAGTGAAAACAATATCCTTTAAAAAAATTTATGTTACCATACAAAATTTCTTGCTTGACTTCCCCATTTTTACAGATTATCAATAGGAAATCATTTTCTAGGATAGAAATACTTACATGTGCGGGATATTTGACTTCCCACCATTCAATGATGCTCTGGATTGGTTGGTTTTTGCCAAGCTCCAAACAACCAATATTCCCAATTTTGCATGGCGATCCCAGATAGGTTTCATGAAATTTGTAGAAATTTGTAGGAATCTTTAATTCTTATTACTTGCCATTTGTTCTTTGTTAGGTTTTGCTAGAGGCACCAAAGATCACTGGGCGAGGAGGAAGTGCCTCTTCGTTCCAAGGGGAATACCATTTGCCCCTGTAGTCGAGCTCTAATTAGTTTCTTGTGTAGAAATTTGATTAGTCGCCCTTGAGGTCCCCTACAATGGCCTCGACTCTCTTTGTGGCTGAAACCTCTTATGTTTGTGGGGCCATGTCGTTTTTTTCTGAGGGATGCCTGAGCTGAAGCTCAGGGGTCTTTCCCGTGGCTGCCTTTTGTTTTTGAATTTTCTAGAGTGAACTATTTGCCAACCATCCTCATTTACTGGTGCAGGAGGCCATTGTTCCCGAAAAACAGAGGTGTTATCTTTTCACATTTTTTCGCATTAGAGTAGAGCATATCCTTCTATATTATAAGCCTTTGTTTTGTTTTGTTTTTAGTTGTAATGAAAGCTTGCAGAAATGCTTGAACTACTGATAGACATGGGATGTTTTCATTGTATTTTTACTCTAAAGATATTCTCTATGAAGATCAATTATAATTTCTTTAATGATGTAAATTTGTTTATTTAACTAATTTTTTTCCAGGTTTCCTCTTAGATTTATTTTGTATTGGAAAGGAAGATCATGAAAGTTCCATGTCCATTACGATTGTACAAATCCATTTCTTATTGAAAAAGTTGTATCCAGTGTAATCAGAAATGATCATTCTATTTTAAGTGCACAATTTCTATCATTTTTTGGATTTTAGGTGGATTAATTGTTGCACATACGATAAGGGTAGAGTACTGTGTATATATATATATATCATAATAAATTTTGTATTAAATTTTAATAGCTACAATGTTTGAGCATTGCTTGAACAAATTGATTGTTTTGGGCACCTTTCACATACATGTCGTTATGTTGAACCATTTCTTTTAAATGTTTTCTTTAAATATAAGAATTTAATACTTTTTGAGGGCAATTGACTAACAATTATTTATGCATCTCTTTTAGGGATTTCGATTAATGTATCTTCTACTAATGCTATTTTTTTTCGTCATTCTTCCTTTCCCTAATACAAGAGTTATACATAAAATATTTTTTTGTTTGTACCACAATTACTTTAAAATTAACATACATCATTTAAAAATGTTGTAACAAAAGTTAAACATTAACTTTTAAATGTTCATTCTAGTGAAGCAAATACATCAATATTAGCTTTCAAGACATTAATCAAAATGAACATCTTTTATTTTATAATGTTTCATATTTTGAAATTTGATACCTCTCAACATCTTTTACATAGATTTTCTTAAAATTATAGGTATGCTAGTATTATTTTTATTAAAGATTAAGATGTTAATATTTAAATATATAATATAATAAAATAGTAATATATTAATATAATCATATCTTAATAATAATTTAATATTAATTATAATATAATAATATAACAATTTTTTAAATGAAATAATGAATAAATTTAATATCTTTTGGCGTACTTTATCTATATTCTTCTTAAGATAAATATGCTAGTTTGTACAATAGCAACATGACCATTTCAAAAAATCAAAATTTATGTAATTATTTTATTAAGCAAGCAAAGCTATCATGACTTTTACAAAGCATGTTGTGACATATTACAATTATGATCTACATCATAAAAATATGAATATATAAATTCAATTCAACTATACCTTCAAATCTATATAATATATTTTTCAAATTTCACAGAAATATCTTTAAATATTTTACATATATACTAATATTAAGAACAGTCACATATGCCCACATAGGAATAAAAAAAAGAATGGCGAGCGAAGTGCAGAGGGTTAGCGAGGAGCAGAGGGCGAGCGTGGTGTAGAAGGCGAGCGTGGTGCAGAAGGCGTGCGGAATGCAAAAAGCGGTGTGTGATGCGCAAAGATTTTCATATATTGAACATACACATGAAGATGAAGCCCAGCAGGAAACGCATATATGGCGGAGGGCAGAGGGAATCTACGATGATCAAAAGAAGGTGCAGCCTTCAGAAAAACTGACAAAATGGCGAATACTGGATGTGGATTGGAATGATAACAGGCCGATTCACAGAGTCCGAAGTAACGAACACACTCCACTCAATGAGGCAGATGATTCACAACCAAAAACTTCTGAAGAAGCTAGCATAATCGATCTGATAACAATTGATTTAATGGATGAAGTGGTGGATGAGAAGTGTATTTGGGAAGACCTCGCCTTTATTGCCCGAATTATTGGACCAAAACAATCAAGGAAACGAATAACGCCTTGGGTAGAGAAGAATTGGGGTAGACATGCGGTGGTAAAATACTTACCAAAAGGTTTCTTCGTCATAATTTTTGCAGAAAGAGAAGAGAGGGACCAAGCCCTAAATGCGAAAAACTGGTATTTTGAATATTTTCCACTATACATCCAACCCTGGACACCCAACTTTGATCCGTTAAAACTGGCGGTTTATGATACACCCATATGGATTAGACTGTTCAATCTTTCGATCGAGTATTGGGGGGACCCGTGTCTAGAAAAAATTGGTTGATCACTGGGAACCTTATTGGAAATAGATGAGGACATTATTGATAATGATTCTTATGTGTATGCAAGGATGAGAATTGCCGCAGTCAAGCAGATCCCTTTTTGTATAAATTTAATAATGACAAATGGGATTTGGAGGCAAGATATTGAAATTGAGAAAGAAATACATGTGTGTCAAAGATGTGGAAGTAGAACACACCATACCAGAAATGCAGAGTGTTTGTGCGAAGGGAAAATATCAAAGTACAGAAGGATGAAAAAATGGTATGACTGGAGAAAATGAATGCAAGGACACAGACGACCCCTGAAGAAATGATGGCACAACCAGAGGTTAGCACCCATACAGAACATATTTCCCAGCCTTGTCAGAAGGATTCAGAGCTAGTCAACCCAGAGAGGGTGGCCATTCCAAACCCAGGCTGGTCTTCGCCGGTAGAGATTCCTACTGCAAATGATAATGAGGACTGCACAGTAGAATCTGAGACTAGCAATTCCGAGCCAGAAGATGCTTTAGACAACTTAGACCCCAGATGCATTAGTCAATCTACAAATGCCATTTTGGGTAGAACAAAAAGGGCTGAAGGCAGGAAAAGCAATCGACAGATTAGAGAAGAAAAAGCCAAGGAGAAAGGTATTGTCAGCGTTCGGGAATTCATAAGGAACACCAAGGGAGGCATCCCCTCCCTTGGAAAGAAATGAGAATCACTTCATGCAATGTCAGGGGACTATCGACCCCTGACAAAAGACGCTTGGTCAAAAGATCTTTGATCAAGCTTGAGTCTGACATGGTCTTATTTCAAGAAACAAAAATGTGTGGTAATAAGGTGCATGAGTTCATTAAGTATTGCTCTAAATGGGATGGGTTGTTTCAAGATGCCAGAGGTACCGCTGGGGGCCTTGGAATGTTGTGGAATTCAGAGGTCTTTGAGGTGGATCCAATTGCATCTAATGAGTTTTGGATGGTCTGCAACATTAAGCATAAATCAGGAGATATGTGCTTCCCTTTAGTCAACGTATATGGCTCGACTAAAACATATGAGAAACTGAGGGTGTGGTTTGAGATTTATGATCAATTGCAATTTTTGGAGAAGCACAAAGTTATCTTGGTTGGGGACTTCAATGCAATTCTTGATATAGATGATAAAGATGGAGGACTCAGAAAGAGCACAAAAGTAATGGAGGATTTCAGAGAATTTATCTTGAGGAGTCAAGTGATGGATGTGGTTCTCAAAAATGGAAAGTTTACTTGGACTAACAGAAGACTTAATTTCTCTAAAATTTCTGAAAGATTGGATCGCTTCTTCGTGGGGGAATGGTGGGTCAATGGCAACTTTTCCATAGAAACTAACATCATCCCTCAAGCCGGTTCAGACCATCTACCGGTTATGTTATCTATCAATCATGAAACTCCCAAGAACATGAATTACTTTAAATTTCAAAGCATGTGGTGGAGGGATCCTTCACTTATAGATTCACTAAAAAATTGGTGGTTGGAGAGTAACACATTTTCGGGATCTCCCAGTTTCCGGTTTGTCAAAAGAATCCAATACATTAAAAACAATATCAAGCAGTGGAGCAAGTTTTCATTCAAGAATATCTTTACTGAAAAACTAAGAATAGAAGAAGAATTGGAAGTAATCAATAATCAAGTAATGACTGTAGGAATGGATCGTGAAGACTATATGAAAGAAAAATCACTTAAGGAACAATACGCGGAGCTGTTAAGTAGAGTAGAAGTATACTAGAGGGATAAATCAAGGGCGCTATGGATTGCAGAGGGAGACCGAAACACAAAGTTTTTTCATGCTTCTTCAAAGGGCAGAAGAAACAAGAACAAAATCACGTCAGTTCTGGATGACAATGGAACGTTGAGAGATATGGAGGTTGGTATTGAGCAAGCTGCATTAGAGCACTTCGAGAAAATTTTGGGGTGAAATAACCAATCTTGGAACGCATCTGATAATAGGCTATCTGAAATTCTACATAAGATGGTCTCTGAGGATGAGGTAGCTATATTGTGTGAACCTTACTCCTTGGATGAAATTAAAATTGCTACATTTGAGCTACACCCTCATAAGGCCCTGGGTCCGGATGGAATGAATACGGAGTTCTATCAAAGATTTTGGGATTTTATGGGCCATGACATTTGGATGGTAGTGGAAGAATTCAAGAGAAAAGGTAAGTTTGTTAAAGAATTGAATAACACACTTATAGCCTTAATCCCCAAAAAATAGGATTGCACCACAATGAACGATTTTAGGCCCATATCGTTATGCAATACCATATACAAAATTATCTCGAAGGCTATGGCTATCAGACTAAAGAAAATTATACCTCATCTCATCTCAGAAAATCAAAATGGCTTCACGCCTAGAAGGGAACTAGCGAACAACATTATTCTTGTATCTGAAGTGATGCACTCCATACACAAAGAAAAATTAAAAGGTATGATCATAAAGCTTGATGTTGCAAAAGCGTATGACAAGATGGTGTGGCAATTCTTGGTTAAGGTTTTAAAATTCTACGATTTTCCAAAAGAATGGATAGATTGTGTCTCTTTTTGCATATCCATAGTTAATTTCTCTCTGCTAGTGAATGGTGCAGTCTATGGCTTTTTCAAAGCAACTAATGGCCTTAGGCAAGGGGATCATCTATCCCCTGCCCTCTTTGTCCCGATGGCGAAGGTTCTTGGAAACTTAATTAAAACAAAACAAGCAGCTAGGCAATGGAACGACATTCGACTCCATAGATTGATAGAGCCCATCACACACTCGCAGTTTGCTGATGATACAATTTTGTTTGGAGCAGCTATGGTGAGGGAAGCCAGAGGAGTGATGGAAGTATTAGAGGAGTACTTTCTGCTTTCGGGCCAGGAAATGAACAAGGACAAATCACACATTTTCTTTTTTAACACAAACAAAATGAATCAAAATAGCATCACACATATTCTGGGTTTCAGCATTGCCGAGTTGCCTCTTAAATACCTTGGGATCAGAATTAATAAGGGCAGTAGACAAACCCAAATATGGGAAGATGTATTAAACTCATGCAAGGTGAAATCGGAGCAATGGAAAAATAGGTGGCTTACTCAGGTTGATCGACTTTTAATGATGAGATCTGTGTTAGCAACAGTTTCAATTTACAATATGCAATGCTTATAGATGTCGAATCAGGTTGGTGTGAAATTAGATGGCCTTTTAAAGAAATTTGTTTGGGAAGGGGCTAAGGATCAAAGAAGGATACCATTGATAAATTGGGATACCATGTGCATGCTAAAAGAGGATGGGGGTGCAGGGTTGAGAAAAATGAATATCCAAAACACGACACTTGGTGCAAAGCTATCGTGGAAAATGTATAGAAATCCTGAGAAGCTATGGTGTAGAATTTTTCAGAAAAAAAATATCTAGACTCTGATGCATCGGATCAAATTTTCACAATTGTTGACTCGGAAAAGGGCTCTCCCACCTGGAACTTTCTTTGGAATAGTCGGGGTATTATTACGAACCACATTTCCTGGAAAGTTGGCAATGGGTGTAGGGCTAAATTCTGGCGGGACTCCTGGGATGGTGAATTGCCATTGGCAGAAATCTTCGAAGATCAGGATTGGATTAATTCCATTGAATCAGCCATAGGTATGCAAGTGGCTAACTACTTCGAGGGTGTCGACCGTCATGGCATAAGGACTTGGAAACAGATAACAATAGGTAACTTGGAGTTGTGTAAAAGGTTGGAAGAAATTATGAGAAAGAGAGCAATACTAGCTTCGGGAGAGGTGGATTGTTTATTTTGGTGTGCTACTAAGTCAGGGGAATACATTGTTAAGTTGGGATATGAAGTACAGAGGCATAGGGTTGTCAATCCGAACTAGCCTAGTAAGCTATGTTGGAATAACTGGGTGTTGCCTAAAGCGGGGGCATTTTATGGATAGCCCTTAATGGTCGTATTCTCACTGGCAACAGACTCAAGACAATCGACATCCATGGACCAAGCTGGTGTGCATTATGCAACGCTGAGGAAGAATCGGTGGACCATTTACTTTTCAATTGTAAGTTTGCTCAAAGTTGTTGGGAGTGGTTTCTAAGTATGATGAACCTGTGCACAGTCAGGAATGCGACACTTAAGGATTTTCTAGTTTTATGGCTTATATTCAACCAATCTAAGTGGGGTGCACTGTGGCTGGTGGGGCCTATAATGATTGTCTGGCTGATTTGGAAAGAAAGGAACAAGCGAATATTCAATGAGACATCTAAACTAGTAGAAGTAGTTATTAGCATTCTAAAGGCTGCCATTGAAGAAGCTCTATGTGGTAAATCTAAGAATGTCAGAAAGTTCAGATTCAATGATTGGGATTTGGAAATGGAGAAGAACTTGTCTCTCAAGAATGCGAGCTTCCATTATCCCAGAAAGCAAATTGATAGGAGTAAGGTTAGATGGGCTAAGCCTCATTGCAATTGGGTAAAACTAAACTTTGATGGGGCCAACAGGGGTAACCATGGGCAAGCTGGTTATGGAGCAGTTATTCGAGATGAGGTTGGGAATATTGTATCGGGCACCTACGGGCATATTGGACGAGCTACAAACAATGAAGCGAAACTTAGAGCCCTTGAGGCTGGTTTGCTCCTCTGCAAACAGAAGGGTTTATCTAATGTGCAGGTCGAGGGAGACTCTCAAATAATTATAAATGGAGTGATTAACTCTAGGTTTACAAATTGGAAAATGGCCAAATGGCTTCCTCACATACACACTCTGCTGCAATCAATCAGGCCTTATGAAATATCTCACATCTTTAGGGAAGGTAATCGATTGGCAGATCTTTTTGCCAATCTTGGTGTCATGTCGAATGTGGCAGAAGTGTTAGTTGACCCCAAATCAATAAGCATGAAGATCACGAAACTGAGTAGGAATGATGTAATGGAAAGAAAGCGAGATGGGGTTGGATAATGTACCCACAACATCATGAATAGGTGGCAGAGGAATCATACAACTTTAGCAGATTGACTTCTCAAACTAGTAGTGTCGGTGGATTGAGTCGCATGTGATTGACAAATAGCATTTGTAGGACAGATTTGTGAAGACTGTGCGATCTTGCTCATTTTGGCATGTGGGCCTCATGCGGAAACTACTAGATGTCTCAGTCCCTATTAAAGTGGCTTTCCTCATGGCTCGGCCTTACGGTCTGATAAAATTGAGTGTTGAGCGTATTCTTGGGAGTAAGAACACTATCTTGTTCCATGGCATACTTTGGTAATGTTGGTTGCATGAATTGTGAGGAAACACTCGATGCCCAGCTCCACAATTTGTTTATTTCAAAGGAGTATGTTTATGAGGCCCTCAAAGGTTTGGTTGGGATAACACTCAACTTCGAACGACACTGGTGCGACTCTACTGTTTATGAAGTTGTCCTTATGCCACTAGTGGATATCATTGAGTCCAGGGAAAGCGATGTGGAGTTGCTATGCGGTTTTGTTAAGCTTGTCAATGGAAACTGCATCGCCGATTCCATATTAAGCCCGTCGGAGAATGTGTGGATTAACATTCTTAAGACATACTTTTAGCCGGACATATTCCTACCCAGTGAGTCCGAGGACGAAGAGGAGGGGAGTGCGGATGAAGGGAGTGATGAGTCCGATGATAGTAAGAGAAACCGGGCCGAACGTAGGCGTGTGGAGAAGGAAGAACTAAAGGAGATGATGAGGACATTCGGTGAAAATGCTTGGGAAGTTTTCAGGTGTGCGGTGCAGAATGGGAATATGGCTCCCTTCTGTAGAGTGACAAACTTTGAAACTTGGTGGTTCTCGGCTGGAGCAACAGAAACTGTAATCAGTGTGGGAGAGTTTGCAGGGGTCATCATGCAAACTCTCAGTGGCGGTGCATAATGTAGACCTGGTTTATGGTTGTCTCTGTCTTTGGTTATATGGTTTAAACTGTGGTTTAGGAATACAACGGGTGAGCTAGGAATCTTTGTCTGATTAGGCTCTGTATACAGGGGGAATAGATAGAAAGTTGGATTATGTAATTGCTATCAAGTCCAGAGGCTTTTTGTAATACTTTTCTTGATAGTCAATATAAGAGTGTTATCCCCTTTAAAGATAGCTCTTACCATTAAAATAAAAATAAAAATATTAAGAACAGTCAATGAAAGAAACACTATTAAGATATGCTTCTATATAGGCATAACCATAATTCGCATGCAATCTAAGTTTAAGAAATTTAAATGACGTTATTATTATTAATTAAATTTGAGCGAAAATTGAAAGAAAGACAACGGTCGACTAAAATCAACCCTGACACAAAATTTAAAGTCGACTAAATATAAAAAAAAAAGCAAGTGGCAGAGTCTTTCAAACTTGGCGCAATATATACCCGCGCAATTCAAACTAAAACAACGGTCGACTAAATATAAAAGCACTCTGTTGAGAAGCAGCTCACCGATTCTTTTCTGTTTGCACATCAATAGTAGAAAATTATCTTGTTTAATGACTGTCAATTTAAACAGTCTATTCTTCTTCAATCTCAGCATTGCAGATGGATATGCAGAGCAGTTCAAGTACATCGACACCCTCATTAGGTAGCAATTGAATTTGATATTATGTTTCTACTTTCTTGTTTTCTTTTTGCTTTACTACGATTTGAGCATTATTTAGCAATTGAATTTGATATCTCTCTCTGATTTTGCGTTCTACTGAATTTCTTGCAAGTTTAAAAAGACTAACCTAGGAGTATGCATATGCAGGGCATTTTCTCACTTTATTGTACAGTGTGCATGCAACGCTTCTTTTGGAAATGAGTTGGGTAGTCAGGCACATCTGAATCTTTGAGCATTATTTAGCAATTTAATTTGATATATCCCTCTGATTTTGTGTTCTACTAAATTTCTTGCAAATTTATAAAGATTAACCTATAAGTATGTGTATGCAGGGCATTTTCTCACTTTATTGTACAATGTGTATGCAACGCCTCTTTTGGAAATGAGTTGGGTATTTAGGTGCATCTGAATCTTTGTGCATTATTTAGCCATTTAATTTGATATATCCCTCTGATTTTGCGTTCTACTAAATTTCTTGCAAATTTGAAAAGATTAACCTAGAAGTATGTGTATGCAGGGCATTTTCTCACTTTACGGGACAATGTGTATGCAGCGCCTCTTCTGGAAATGAGTTGGGTAGTCAGGTACATCTGAATCTTTGTTATGAACGCACTGCCTTCCTTTACAATGTAACACTTCATATGAATGGGTGTCTGAGAATTTAAATATCAACTATTTTTTAAATATGCTTTTGTTAGAAACTGATATTTTCTATTTCAAAATGGTATGTGTTGTGATTCCTGTATCTTTTCTTAAAGTTTCTGTGTCCAATATGGGGTATATAAATTTGAAACAGTTCTTTGTGCATGAAAATTTACTCTTCTACAACAAACTGTATGGCATGTGGCACGATCCTATCCTCTTGAAATTAGTTTATAGTGCTATAAGAGGAATAGAAAATCACTGCGTCGAAGTCATTGTTATAGACTAATTCAGAAGTCTAGATCATACTTCGGAGATTTTGAAGAGCCCAAAGGTTTTGGAGAGCCCTGTTTGTATCAGTCTTCAAAGTAAACATATTAGATGTCATTTGAGTACATATTAGTCTTTCTAGCATGAGCTCTTCACTCTTTCATCAAATCAATATCCAACCTTCTAGACATGGTCATCATGGCACTCCTGCCACATCATTATAATTTCTGCTTAAATCACCATTGATTGTTTATAGTTTCATCCTTCATCCTGATGGATGTTAGCATACATAATTGGGTCAGAATAAACTTTTGTAGTTCCTTCAAATCTTAGGTGATCATCAACCTTCTTATAGAATTCTTGTTAGACTTGCTTAAGTTGATAGAAATCCTTTCTCAATCAGATCAGAATTTTCTTTTCTGTCAATAAGAAAACCTTGTGGGCGCAGTGTACGAATGATGAACCTGCCAAACCAAATTCTTCTGGAATATCTAATGAAACTTGTGGTTATCAACATAGGTGTAAGTGAATCTCTTCATAACCAAGGCCTTCCTTTTGTGTACACTTTTTTCGTTCAGTATGTCCATTTGCATTCAATGTGAAGCTCTAGACATAGGTGTCAGTGTATCTGCTTTGAATTTGGTTTAGTCTGTCCATTTGCATTCAATTGGTGTTGTATCTGTGGCGATTCAATCAACTCCCAAGTTTTTCTTGGGACAAAGAATTGCATTCAATAAGTATAGCACCTTTCCAAACTTTGTTTTAGCCTTACCAAACAAAATTGGATCATGCCATAGTTTATTGGCTGAACTGGCACAAGACAGTGATGACGCTTTACAGAAAATTTCTTAATTTTGTAGAAAGCCCTGCTTTTGAACCCCAATTCTTTAAATTTTGTAGAGACCACCGCTTTTGAAACATATAGCATCAACGTGGTCGGCACACAACAGTGAAGTTCTTATTTAGCAGTCGACAATGACTAGATTCTGTTATAATCAAAATACATATGAAACATCCAAATTGGGTTATTTCTTTAGGGGAATTTGATCTTGGCCCTAGCTTTATGAATAAAATTCTCCAAGAGCTATTGGAAACAGGTAATGAGACTACATAATTCATCCTCTGTACATGTCATATTGCTCCTGAACCCAAAGAAAAAATCAATTCAGATACTGCAAACTTTTCATATTGGCCATGAAAAGATTTTTCTATTTTTCGATTTCATTAATTTTTTCAAAAAGGCCATGGTACATTCTTTGTTATCTCCTTTCCCATGTCTATCTTTCCTATTTGTATTTTTTCTGATTAATGCATTTGTTTCAACTTCAAGCAATACTCATCTTCCATATGGTTCATTTTACTTCACCATCTACAATTTTTATCAGATTTGTTGGAATGAGCATTGACTCGACCGATTGTATCTCTCTTTTCTTGAGTCTCAACCATGACCATAAATCTTTCACCTTGTAAATTCCTGATTATGTATCTTCGTCTTGATCTTAATTGCTATGTTGATTCAGAAGAATATCTATAAGCACTGATAATGGTATTTTAGTTTGACATAATATTCATAAAAGTGTGATACAATTATTGCAAAAAACTTGGTGAGAAATTAGAAAAATTTGGCATCGATTTCTTTGTTGATTGCCTGAAATGAGTTCTTAATTGTTTGATTCTTGAACATGTTTTGTGAGTATTGCTTTCAGGAATCTTCAAACTAGTCAACTATAGAACAATCAATTCATTGGACGAATGAAAAGGGTTTAATATTTTATCAGACTTCAAAGGCATATCATTGCCTCAAGTGTTTGAAACAATACCATTTATAACAGAAGGAGAGACAAATGACATTCTTGTTTTTTTCATTCATTTCTTACAGGTTTAAGCTTTACAGTTGGCATTTGACTGGATGATTTCAGCATAAAATTACTTCTATTTCTTGCTTCCATGTTGGATGCTTATTTTTTTAATTATACGAGTCTATGGTAAAGTGAATCTTTGAAGATGTCCATGTAATAGTATAGGAACATAAGGAGAAATTCCAAACACTTAAATTTCTTAAATTACTTATAAATTCGATATGTTTAATTTTTTTAATTTCCTCAATATTTTGTTATTGTCATATGCTTTCTCCTGGCTAGACTTTGATTCAGATGGTACAGGAGATGGACGGACAAAATCACTGTGTTATTTGCAGCATCTAATCCATGTGCTCTCATAATTCTAGTTCCTTAACCATCTTTCCATATTTCATGTCAACAATGGCTTGCTTATGTAGAAACTATTGTCAAGGCTTATGCTCAGGTATTGATAATTGCTTGTGCAACCTTTTCGCCTTTCTAATACATTGAATGTGCACTAGCATAATGCTGGGTGATTTTGTCGAATCTCATTGATATATGGTAATTTCTGTGCCCTTGGTAATATTTTGTTTACCTTGTATTTCAATGCTCTGTTTATCTCTCAGTGATTTTCCTAAACAACTTTCAAAATTTATATCAGTATTTAAATCTTATAATAAAATATAAATTGCATTCCTATTTTTTATAGGAAAAAATACTGTATTAATTAGTGGGAAATTAAAAAAATGTCGACTTCATCTACCTGTTACTTCTGGAATAGCATTGAAAAACCAAGAACCATTTTTTCTGAGATATTCTGCATTGTTTTCATATGATCCTTCAAACACTTTCTTGAATATACAATAAGGTTAACAACAAAGAAAATATCAAAACTACAAATCTGTCAGTCTACTGTCCCAAGGGACATAGCATATGAGATTAATATCTTTAAAGCTGTATAATGTCCCTTTGATTTAGTATTCTATCCAAATGCGAGATTTAATGGTTATGTGGATCCCCATCCACCTCTTTTTAAATTATATGGATGATCTCAAACAAACTTTATTTCCTTACTGGTCTGGAAGTGCACCAAATGGTAGGAGGTGGGTAAAACATTGGATTAGGAAAGTGAATTGAATGAATATTCTGAGACAGCCTTTGTAATGCTCTCAATGAAACTATACACATTACATTGTCTAAAAGAACTGGAGGTTAGTACACAACCTCTCTCTATGCACTTTGGCCTTACCAAGCCTGAGCGGAGATAGGCTCATGTACAGGGATAAGCAGCTAATGGGACTACAACCAGAGTTACCTAGACAAGGGAAAGAAACAGAATGAGTAGAAAAATAAGCAAAAAGTAGTAGCATTCAATGTACAGTCTTTGCATGCAGACTAGAGCACCTTCTTCTACAATCACACCTCTCATGCATGGAGAAGTTCAGTCATAACCATCTTCTATAGATGTAAATGATGGTGGGAACACTGCTAGCAAGGTCAATGCCTTTGCATTTAAAAGATGAATAAGGGAATTTGGTCCAATCAATTTATCTGCCAAGGGACTTAACTAGTTTCAATGCAAGATAAGCTTCCTCTATTTGATTATACTTATAATGGACAGATTTCATCAGCATATTGAGAGATGCTTGCCATCAAGATCTATGCCCTGTTTTTTCTTTTTGGGATAAGAATTGTCATTACTCATTTTATTAATATAAGAGGATTGTATGTTGACATTATTAGCTAGACTATTTTTATCAATATTGGTTTCAAGGAGGAAAACATACATATGGAGAAATCATCAATACAACTGAAAAATACCGATTATTAAATTCAAAGCGTTAATTCAACATATAGAAGTGAAGTTTTGTTCCCAATGGACCAAATAAAATAGGTATTCAATGTTTACCTAATGTACTCTAACATTTACTTTGTTGAGGCATTATATTGTTTATATTTTTAGATATCTGATAGAATTATGAACATATAATATTCCTGTAACTCACTAGGTTTTTTTCATGTAATGCCTTTCATTCTAATGATTATATTTTTTATTTTGTGCAGGCCCAACATAAACCAAAACAACATGTATAGTATAGAAAAATATAAAACATTCATATCACCTGCTTCTTCTTTCGGATAGCTTTGCATATGCTTGTTCTTCTCCAATATACTATGGAGAAACATCAATAAATTCAAGTCCAAATTTGATAAAGAATGATTTAATATCTGCATCTATGCATTCAGTTTCCCTTCAACGACAGGCTACTGCTGCCAGGGCCTCATCAAGCCAAGCAGGTCGCATTACCTTGATTTTTTTGCTCTTGCCTTTGGCATAATCACTGTTGCTACAATAATACCATTTAGTCTGAATGAAGTTTACATTACCTACTTTGATGTATGTTTTGTTGTGAATGAGCCCGCAAGAAAACTATCACATTACTTTGT
This sequence comes from Cryptomeria japonica, assembly GCF_030272615.1. Lineage (NCBI taxonomy): Eukaryota > Viridiplantae > Streptophyta > Pinopsida > Cupressales > Cupressaceae > Cryptomeria > Cryptomeria japonica. Next base: position 647,524,465 of record NC_081411.1, read on the forward strand.
CATCTATGAGCATGGGCATGTGCATGTCCACAATGATTGGCTTAGCTATGTTTACACATCTTTTAAGGAAAATTAAGTTTTTACTTTTTACACTAGGGTGTTTTCATTTCACTATAGGATATAGCATGGCCCAGATGAAGGTGCTTGGAAGAAAATATATAGAATGTCAAATATTATGACATGAAAAAATGCTTTAGTGACTTCAAAAAGCCTTTTAGATTTCTAGATATTACGACATGGATAGCTACTTTTTATATATTCCTGATGCAAAGTTAGGACACAAACAACAACGTAAGTGATAGGAAAATTCCTAATGTGTATTCATCATTACCATTACATATGGATATATATGAAATTTGTACAAAAGTCTTAGGTATTCCTTCGGTGATTGAGTAGAAAATGAGGGTGTTGTCAGTAGCCTCTCTTTCTTATCCAATGGAGATCTCTTTATTCAGTGCTTCTGTTCTTTATGAATAGAATTTGTGATTGTGGTTCACTAAACAATTGGTTAAAGGTGCTTTCTGAGTAACACTAGATTATTTTACATGATGCGTTAATCCATTAGGAAGCTTCAAATTTTTTACAATACAATCCTATACTATTTTATTAAAAGAATTTTATTAAAAATACAATAGTTCTTTTAGGGTTTTATTAAACAATGTGAAAGGGAAAGACTTTAAGATATACATGCTTAATTTTTTAAGGGAAAGTGGCAATTATATACAAAAATCATTTTAATTTGGCAATACGAACATGAAGGTGGACTTAACGAGTTTATAACACAATGTGCAATAGGAATGTAAAGTACAATGATCATAACATACAAGTTTCTGGTGGAGAATAACAACTTGGTTGGTCTTGAGTAGCATCTTGGTTGTTTGGGTTCCTGTTTACCAATCTTGAAGGTGCCAAAAACCCAACCAAGTGAACCACTACCCTGTCCACCCCAACCAAGTGGACTTAGCAACCTATTCTATAGAACAATCAATCCTATGATAAAAAAGTTAAGATCATGGACTTAGGTGAGGGGTGAAGACTTGGATCTTTTAGGGATCAACTAGGAAGAGGACTTCACTGTATCTCGCATTTCATTGTGGGCCCATCCTCAACCCCAATTGATTGTGTTGGCACAAGAGAGATTTCCACATGTAGTAAACCTACTATATTGGTGGATTCTAACTTCAATTGCCCCTAGGCCACCAACAAGTCTATCCACCCAAAAAGTAGCTCCAAACATATATCATGTTGTGGCCATAGCAATATTGTAACCACTCCCCTTCACAATATGGGTAGCACCTGGCATTGATCACCTCCATGCTATAGGTGACTGCCTATTAACACCCTTGATACGATAGTTAACTCCAATTTTTTTTACTTGCATGATAGGGGTAACTACCAACTCAACCACTCTTGGACTACATCTAGGGTAACCCTTGGTAATCTTTTACTAGTGTCTTGGCTAGTTCCTAAGGTACATAAGGAGCCCCAAGCAACGATCATTGGAATAGTCCAATGATTGCTTATAACTGCTTTGGTATTTGTAATGTCCCCTTTTTGAAATGGGATTTAGTAATAATAACTTATAAAAATAAAAAAAATAATATAATTAAAATTTATTGAATGGTCAAAGGCTATGAAATGAAGAGTTGTGACTCCCTCAAACATGAGGCATAAAAGGGAGATCATTTCATTTGAGAAGGACATCCAAGAATCATTTGTCCAACAATAGTCAAGGAAGAAAGAATGGAGCATATGAATCAAGAAAGGATTAATAGAAAGGAAGGGGTAGTAAATAAGGAAGTGACTATTTCAAAGGGGAGAAATTATGAAAGGTTGTACTCTCTCAAAGGGTGGTAATTGTGAAAGGTTGTGAATCTTTCAAAGGGTAGAAATTATGAAGGGTTGGATTTTTTCAAAGGGTAAAAACTGTGAAAGGTTATGACCCTTGCAAAGGGCAGACATATCGAAGAGGTGTGACTCTCTCTCACATTGGAAGGTATAAAGGGTTATTACACTCAAAGGGCAGAAATGAAGGGTGGTGACTCAAGTCTTATGTAAGGTAGTGACCCTTACACCAATGAAGTATAAAAGAGATCATTCCAATTATTCAAGGATCACTTATCAATCATCATTCATGAATCCACAAAACAATCATAAACTATCAAATCAAGCAATCAATCAACAAACCATTCTATCAAATCAACATTCATTCAATCATCATTCACTAATATATCAAACCAACATTCATTACATCATCACTTATCAATCATCTAATCATCAATCACTTAATCATCACTCACTAGTACCTCAAATCATACAATCAAAGGAATTCATTCAATCAATCAGTCATTCATACATATATCAATCATTCAACAACAATCAAATGATCAAGTCTGATTTTAATAGAATTCAAAAAAAGTACAACAATCTAAAATATTAAGGAAAGTGTATGGTATTTAAGATTATTTATATATAAATTTGTAAGGAATATGTAGTAGTATTGATCTTCCCTCATCAAGCATGCCACCTCGAGCTGGATGGACTAGCGGTCCTGTCATACTTGTGGACCAAGGGGCTGAATGAATTGGAGGCTCATTCCTTGTCCTTGGGCTTGAATGAGGAAGACAGTCTCCCAACATCCTAACATATTTGGGATTAGTTAGGAAACGTGGTAGGGAGATGCAATGATATCGACTTTTTCCCAATTATGTAGCCCACCCCAAGTTGGTTAGTGTTGATGTGTTTTTTATGCACATGCGAACACATAATAAAATACCCAAAAGTATCTTATCCTCTCTTGAACAAAGTTAATCAAATGCTGAAGATTAGCTTAAGGATCACTTGAGACAACTCCAAGGTTCTTATATGTCAGGTCATGATGTGTGGATAAGCATAGTTGGTTGATGTGATTGTTGGTATCACAAGGGGACTTACGTTGAATTATTGAATGCTTGAATCGGTGGGACTTGATCATCTGATGTTATAATCTTGTGATGCTTTTTTGTCCTAAACTAGCTTGAGTTGAAAAAAAGGGCAAAAGATAAAGGGTTGGGGAGTTCTATTCTAAGACCTAGAATGTAAAAAAATGAGTAAATGATTAGATGGAATCCTATTGGGCGAGGTCTCACTATCAAATTGAATAATTTGGCACAAGCTCAGTGCAATTTTCTAAGGACATTTCAAAGATGTTCAAATCATCACCATCAAACATTGCTCATCATTCAAGTTAATGCGTAAACAATGGATGCATAACAATTTGAGGTTAGGTTCATATCATTCCAGTTGACCATGCAAGGTGCACTTACAATCAACAAGAGGCTAGTGGTATGGACTAAACAAATTTCACACAAATACATTCAACAAATTCCTCCATTCAATCTAATCAACATGAAAAACAAATTTAGAAGTAAGATAATGCAAGTTGTTGAAGTAACAAATCAAATTCACCATAACTTCAATGAAATCAATTGTTCTTTACAACAAGGCTTTGACAACAATCTTTGCCTTCTCCTAATCTAACATCTACTCTAATTGCTATTCACTATTCTATTCTTCAAAAATTATCTATTCACTACTTACTATTAACCTTTACAAATGAAGAGCTTGAGCCTTTTATAATGCTCTCAATACAATTCAATGGCTCAAATCAATTTGAGATCAATGGCCTAGATTTTACAATGACGACCTAATTAGGGTTTGCGACATCAAACTCAATTCGGGCTAATGAAATAATTACACACTTTGGTACGACCAATAGATAATAAGGGTAGGTGCCTCAAAGTTTGTGCCATCATGGACGAGTTAGGTTCATTGCATCTAGACATGCTGATGTGGAACTTTTTTGATTGGTGGAGATAGCGACTGGGATGCCACCTCAATTTTGCACTTGTGGACTTGATTCATCATCATGAAGGGATGTTGAGAGATATCTCTTGATACTCAACATTAGTCGCTTGCTTAATATGATGATGATAGGGAGCATTGATGTAGTTGAGTTATTCCTCCATCCTCGCCTGCTTGCCTTTGGGTGATTGTATGGCTTCTCCATCGTGCTCCTTTGATCTCTTCATGTCTTTATGGTGCGGTGAGAATTGAGATTCCTCTTGGGCATTCTTGTGCTTGTAAATGATGTTTTACCCTTTTCATGGTGGTGTAGATCTTACAATCTTTCTCCTTTTTCTTTGCAATCACCACCCTCTCTCGTCTGCAAAACAAAACAAACATGATATCAAATACACATAATATATAACCTTGATAGTTCTTCTAACTTGATATATTCTTTGCTTTTATGTGTTATGCAGGTTTGATAAGAGGATTTAGAGAGAGTCTGCTCTTATGAAGGAGCACTTGAAGTTGATTTTCGCTCCACCCTTGATGTTCACGAAGTTACCCTTAAACTTGTCTTTGAACTCACTTTAATTCATTTCCCTTCATTCCATGGATTCTAACATTGAGTCTTCCACCATTTATTGATGCTAACATGAAAATTGTCTTTAGGGAAAGCCTCTAGAAGAAATTTGCTCCACATGGTGTGCACATCAAGTTCGCTCCCCTTCCTCTATTCATGAAGTTCGCTCCCCTCTCTCAGTTCATGAAGTTCGCTCCCCTCTTCCAGTTCATGAAGTTCGATCCCCTCTTCTGTTTCCCAAAGTTCGCTCATGTACCTCAGTTCATGAAGTTTGCTTTTAACTCAAAATCATTATTTCTTTGCATATATAGTTCACTCTTGGAGGTCATCACATGAAATTCTCTCTCAAACTCATTTTCATGAAGTTCGGTCTCCATCCACAAGACATGAAGTTCGCTCATGTATGCCCAAACATGAAATTCACTCTTCTATGCCCAAACATGAAGTTCGCTCCCCTGGCCTTGAAGATGAAGTTCGCTCCTCAATGCTCAAACATTAAGTTCGCTCTCCTCCTTCAAATCATGAAGTTCTCTCTTGGGGGCTTGGAAATGAAGTTAATTTCAAACAAACTTTTCTTCAATCAGTTTGTTGCTTCATCGATTCAACCCTTAGGTTTAAGTCTTCATTTACAAAAAAATGTCAAACTTTCCCTATGAAGGCCTAAAATGCAAAATTGACTCCTATCAAAGGATACATGAAGTAAAGTTTTCTCCAAAGGAGTACTTGAGGTGACCTCAAATCGAAATCATGCTCACTATATTCATTCAAACGCTCTAATTCACACTCAAACAAGGTTTCTAAGGGAAATTCATTCCAAAAGTGATGGTAAATGAAGTACGCTCTTGAGGGTAGTGAAGTCTCTAACTCACCTTTGCTCTCTTTCGTTCACTCTCTCAAATTTGATGCATCGTGCAATATTCACCATGTAGTCTTAGGATGAATTTTCGCTCTGTGGGAGAGGCACAAGAAGTTTGCTCCACAAGGGGTGCACATGAAGTGAAGTTCACTCCTCAAGAGGAGCACTTGAAGTGACCCTCTAACTAGCAATCCTTCTTCACTCATGATTGGATCTCATGATAGCTAGACTTCACACAAGGCTATCCACTTGACTCCTGGCTTCTTGACCACCTATACCCCTCTAATGCAAAGGCTAATAGCTAAGGACCCTAACACTATACTAGAAAGCAAGAAAAAATTGGGGGTCCCCATTCGCAATGGGACGATGTGTGAATACCTCACAACAGTTAGCTTGTGGGCCAAGAGGTCGAATTGAATTGGTTGGTTGTTCCGCACTCTTGGGCTTAGTTCCATAGAACTAGTATTTGGGCATCCTTCAATTAAGTAGCCCACCCCAAGTTGGTTAGCCTATGGGCCAAGGGGTCGAATTGACTTGGTTGATCATTTTGCGCTCTTGGGATTAATTGTGGGGAATAGTTTTCGAGCATCCTACCAAGCCTTCCCATTAAATTTCTAATATGGTTGGCTTTCAGAAAATGATAAAAAATTGGATTCAATGCATGTAGGATACTATGTTTTTCAATAGGAACTGTTTGTATGTGATCATAGATCCTTGATATTAATGTTAATATTAATTGATTATAATTTTCTCTAAATTGAATTGCAATTATGTACTAGAATACTATTTGTAAATAAATTGTATTGTGGGAATTGTTATTTTGGGTAAAATCAGGTATATCCCCAAAAGGGGACAATGCAAATGAGTATTAAAGCATTGATCTTGCCAACCTGCAAAGAAAAAGATAAATTTAGTTCATGAATTATAGTGTTATGTTTTAAGGTGACACTCATACCACTTTATAATAGCCACTAACATGCTTTCTAATCCATTATTGATTCACATTAGGCCATTGTATGTTGTTTTTGATAATTAAAGTAGCAAAACAAGGGTGCTAACCCTGTATATAAACAAATCATAGGTAACTTTAAAAATAGGTAGTGTTGTGACCCTTTTCACACATCGCCCCATTGCAAATGGGGATCCCCCTTTTTTGCTTAGGCGTCTAGTTGTTTTAGGGTTTTGTTATTTTGGTAGTAATTTTCAATCTCTAGGGCATTTCACTTTTAGAAGTTTGCACATTTCAAGCTATCTTAGATGAAGGGTTGTTAAGATTGCAAGGCAGAGCCAAGCACATAATATTGACAATTTTGTCAAATATTATCAATTCTATAGATATGTTGCTAATATTGCCAATCTTTTGCTAGAGTTGTCTTCAATCTTGTCATGTCGCAAGGTTGTCAAGAAGAAGTCATAGTGAGCGAATTTGGAAACTTCCTTCTAGGGTTTGACTTTTCACAGTTGGAGAATAATGATAAATGAGAGACAAAATTGAGATTTCCTTATGGAGACCAATTCTCTCCACTCTTGAGTGAAATTTAAAGGGTCAATTTTGAAGGAAATAAAATCTCCTTTGTGCAATTTAATTTTCATCTTTGAGAGAGCGAAATTTTAAGGCAATAGAATTGGAAGAATTACCTTGTAAAACAAGGAAAATTTAGCATGTCTTGAACAATTTTTTGGGTGAAATTTGATCCTTCATGATGTTGTGTGCTTCTAGCCTTGGCAATTTTGAGCAAAGAATTGATAATCTTTCTTAAAAAACAAGGGAATTTCAACCTTCCCTATCTCATGAGTTTGGGTCTTAGCAATTTGAGAAGCATTTTGAGAAGTTAAGTTTGGATGAAATTATTGAAAAATATTCCTCAAAAATCAAGGAAGATTAGCACTCCCCTATCAAATGAGTTCCTTCAAAAATCAATGAAGATTTAAATTCCTTCTCATGAGCGGCTAATTGTTAAGAGAAAATATCAATTAAAGGAAGAAAATCAACCTCCAGAAACAAGGAAGACAATAAACCTCCAAAAACAAGGAAGCAAACCAACCTCCAAAAACAAGAAAGAAAACCAACCTCCAAAAAAATGTAAGAAAATTTACTCCCCCAAAACATCGAAGTCTTCCTTAAAAAAAGGAACTTTAAACACCTTAATCAAACCTTCCTTGAAAAACAAGGAAATTGAGATCAAATTAAAACAAAGGCTAGAAAACATGGAATTCCTATTTTAGCACACCACATTTGCAAGTACAAATCACATGGAAGGGTGCCAACTTAGCAAGCATGAAAGGGAGGCAAATTTTGATTTAATTGCAAGCAAAAAACATTTTTGCTTGAAGTCAGCTAATTAATTGAAAGAAAAAACATCAAGGTAAAGTCAACTGGATTGATAGATGAAATGGTGCGATCCTTGAAGCAAGGCATATAAAGTGAAGGAAGAAAGCACTAAGTCATCCAATTCAAATTCAAACTTGCATAAATTTGTACCAAGGAGAGTTATAACAAATTCACATCAAGGGAAGAGCACAACAAATTCACATTAAGGAAGAAATATTCCCTAAGTTTGCACTCAACCAGTAGACTTTAGGAAGTTGAAATTCAATCAGATTTTGTAGCATTTGAAGAGAAAATTGATAGGGTAAAGTTGAAGGAAAATCATTGAAAGAAGGAATTAGTAGAGGGCTAATCATTGATCAAAGGCTAATTGATCAAATCAACATTCGAACTTAGAATTAGACCACTGTGTCAAGTATGAAGGCTAGATTTTGACATAATTCATGAGGAATTTATATATTCAAATGTTGCAAGATCATCATGTTAGTCCTAGAATTATCTTTTAAAATTTTTATTATGATTTTAAGACTTAAATGCAAGATTCATGAGTAGAAATCGTAACTTACATAATTCTGGAATTAGTAACTTGGAATCATTTTTAATCATTATTTTTCAAAATAATATTCTCTACTTCAAAGTTTCGTATATGAGAATGTCAGGAGGAAAGAATGGAGGAAGTGCAAGGAATGATCAAATGATGACCACACTTAGAGGTTTCTTCTCGGAGTCTCAAATTTCATCAAGATGGAAGAAAGTTGGAGATACCAACTTGGAGCAATTGGACCTAGTCAAGCTCAAAAGGAGAATGTTCTGCACTCGAGATCAAATGCCATCCACCGTAGTGAACAACATGGTTAAGAATAGAATTTACCAAGCCGTCAGTTTCCTACTAGCAGTTCAATGCAATGAGTTAATGGTTGAATGTGCAAGGCATTATGATCCCTAAACAAGGACAATAGTGGCACCTAATGGAGTAGTTCTTGCATTCCTTTTGGAAGAGGCAATTAGAGAGACATTTGGTATTCCTCATTGTGATGGGATGGTGAACAAGACTAAAAGAAAGAATCATCAACATTTTTTGAGAAGGCACCTGGAAGATGTATGGGCCTTGTTATTTCGGACTGGATGAGCGGACCGAAGAGACTACAATCCAAGCTACCAAAGAAACTTGTGTGCACCGATTTCAAGGATGAGTATAGTGATATGGTGTTCATGCTCAATAGTATCATGGGGAGTCCACAAGGAGAAATGTTTGAAACGTGGATGTTCTTCTATGTAGAAGGGATTTCTCTAGGTTTGAAGATGATGAATTGGGCTAAGCTGATTAGCGATAACCTAGACATACAATTGAGGGACTTGGAAAGGACAAGAAGATTCTACATGAGTTCTTATGTGATATATACATTGGCTAAAAACATAAGGTATAAGGGATTGATATGCAAGGTGAAGTAGGAATTAAGAGAGGTCATCTCAAGGTATATGATTGCTATCTCCAATTGTAACTGCATGAGAAGGAGCACTACAAAAGAGTCAACGATGCATTCTAAATGTATCTCACCCATCTACTACAAGGAGGAACACATGAAATATTGTTAAAAGGAACACATACATAAGAATCTAGGGGTGCACATACCATTCATATAAGCTTCCTAGATATACAACTGACAAGATGGTGCAACTTGAAGTGGTAAGGCACTTATCAGAGATTGATTTCATTTAGAAGGAAGACCATAACCCTGGGGTATCATTTCCTATTTCAATTGGCAAGATGATAGAAACATGTTATACAACTCAAGCAACCAAGTCAACTAATACAAAATTGTAATTCTATCAACTTGACATATACAAGTAGAGATCGTGCTTTGATCCTCGTCATAAGATGTAGGCAATGGAAAGGAAAAGATACAAGCATATAATCGACATAGAGGATTATTGGGCAAACCTCACAGATGAATTCGTAGTTAGGAGAAAGATTTGGTCTAGGATGTCAATTGACTTCATCAAAAGATGCAATATTTTCCCAGTTTTGGATCAGGTGAAGGATAATGGAGAACATGTATTGCCCCAATATGAGCAAGAAAAGGACAAACCTATCTTAGCACCAAGCTGGTTACAACCTAAACTTATGGATATAAACACATTGATGAAGGATGTGATAGATAATTCAAGTTGGTGGATTGATTAGCGAATTAACAAGTTGAGAAACAAAGGGTATCACATACATACAACAAGATAGATGAGGAAGATTCTGTTGGCATTGAGTTGTCATTGATGTCAATTGGTATTGCAGGCTACCGGTAGTCTGTGTCAAACCGGTATGAAGATGTTTGAACCAGCAGAAAGAAGAGAAGTATGATTATGTGTTGACAGATGATATCATCGGTATGAGGTGAGATGCCGGAGTGAGTTGGCATGCCTGAGTTTTAACCGATAAGGCATAAACCGATATGATGGTTGGCTGTTTGTTTGTGATGAAGAGGCAGAATGTTATATGAATCACAACAACACCCGGTGAGATGAGCTGAATGAAAGCATGAAGACATACCGAAAGGCAAGATGAACTATCAATATTATGTAATGTCAGTAACCGTGGTTACCTTGTGTATTAGGCATACCGATAAAAGTTTGTACCGGTAAAAGGGTTTGTATCGACATGGATGTTCAGGGTTCAACCGAATCTTTATTGGCTAGTTGAATGCATGTCAATGTGTGCCATGGGGAGATGAGGTGGAAAACATGCAGAGATTGATAAAATGTTCATCGACATGGCTGTCCGTGCAGTTGGTGGTCATTAAATGATAAATCCAAAAATCACGGGATATTATCTAACTGTTGCGGCTCGAGGAAGAATGGACAACAAAGAATGATCAGGTAGTTGTTGGCATGGTGATCGGGGCATGCAATCCGATTGCAGATTGACCTCTAGTTAGAAATAGCTGGATGAAATGAGGTCGACCAAGATCAAGGCCATAAAGCAGGGTAAAGTTTGCCATTTTTAGAAAACATGCATAGGATAAATGAAAAAGTGTATAGATGCACCCCCCCATAGCAGGTGAACAATCCAAGGCAGATCAAACAAGATTTGATGCAGATTTGGTTGAAGGAAAGAAACCCTAACTGCCTAAAGTTTGAATTTTTTTTTGGTGGGAAAACTTGTTTTTAAATATGCAAGGCTAAATCAAGGAGACTACTGCGACATAAATCTAAAGTGACTATGTGTAGAAGGAGAAACCGATAAGGTGTGTGAACCAGTAGAGAGCTAACTGACAGAGACATAACCTGGCAAAGTGTGAGTGGGTGTGAAGTGAATCCAATAGATAGAGAAAGAGAAGTTTCAACTAAGTAAGGACCACCATAAGGGTAGTGTCACAATGTATTTGAAAGTTTCACAGACCGGTAAGATTGAAACTGGTAGAGAAGAGTATTGAAGGGTTGCAAAACTTCATCTGCAACAAGGAATTTATTTTTGTATTTGAATATTCATATTGTCTTCACTAAGTAGGTGCTTAGTGCAGGGGTTGTAGCTCCTTTAGGTTGTAGCCTATAAATAGTTAAGGGGTTGATGCTCCTTTGAGTTGGTGCTCCTTGGGTTGGTGCCCTAAAATTGTAATCAGATCAGTTTTATTGTGAGGTTGGATTGGAGCAGAAGATCTCCAACAACTATTCTCATCAAGGTTTTTCCCACATTGGGTTTTCATATTTTGGCTTACTGGGTAGCACTCTGATTGTGTCTTAGATTACCGGTATATCCGTTTTGAAGAGTAAAGTGTTAAATCACTGATTCACCCCCCTCTCAGTGATCCATTGTGTCCAACAATTGGTATCAGAGCTTAGGTACCCTATTTTGTCAAAGCGTTCTCTAGCTTGGGTAGATCCTGTTAGGTGTTCACAATGGCAAGAAATGAATTAGCTCCTCAAAAGCCCCTATGTTTGATGGTGTCAACTATGCCTTTTGGAGTAGAAGAATGGAAACCTATTTGTCCTCTCTAGGTTGTGATGTATGGATGTCGGTTGTGAATGGGTATACAGTCCCTAATAATCCTCCTACTGATCCAAATGCTAAGAAGGAATATGAGAACAATGCTAAGGCAAAAAATGCTATTCTTAGTGGGCTATCTGATAATGAATTTGTTAAGGTCATGCATTGCTCATCTGCCAAAGAAACTTGGGATAAGTTGCAGAAAATATTTGAAGGCGATGCTAAAGTCAAGGAAGCTAAGTTATAGACATTGAGAGCACAACTTGAGGGTTTGAAGATGAGAGAGGAAGAGAAGATTGCTGACTATCTCCAAAGGATTGATGAAACAAAAAACACCATTAGAGGGCTTGGAGAAGAAATAAAAGATGAGGTGGTAGTAAAGAAGGTACTTAGATCTCTCACAACTAAGTATGATACAAAGGTTTCAGCAATAGAAGAAGCTAAAGATACGTAAATCTTTACAATGGATGAGTTATATGGTTCTCTAACTGCTTATGAGATGGGGATTGTCGGTACTGAGGTTGTGAAGAAAGAAGTTGCATTCAAAACATCAAGGAAAGGTAAAGAAGAGTCTGTTCAAGATGGAACCGGTGAAGACTCTGATGATATCATGGCAAACTTTGCCAGAAGACTCAAGATGGGTTCAGGAAAATACAAAGGCAAGCTGCTCCTAAAATGTTTCAACTGTGGAAATATTGGACATTTTGCTGCCAAATGTCCCTATGGTGATAAGAATGAAGATAATCAATCAAGTGGTAGCAGATCATACGGTAAGGACAAGAAGAAGAATGTCTACCGACATGGTAGAAGAGGCAACCAAAAGATGAACAATCTTTACACGCATGAAAATTATACCACAGATGAGGAGAGTGTCTCAAATGACTGTTGCAGTGAAGATGAATTCAAAGCAAACCTCTTTATGGTTGAAGAGGTTCTGGTACCTGAAGAAGGAGAAGAAGAAGAGAAAGATGGAGAAGTAGACCTTGAAGCAGAGCTCATCAGTGCCTTGGAAGAGTTGAAGAAAACAAGAAGAGATCTAGAGAAGGTAGAAAAGGCTGCAGCTGAAGAACAAGAGATGTTGGAGAAATATCTTGAAGAATCCAAGAAAACAATTGCAGATCTAAAACTTGAATTGGAAGAAGCCAAGAGGATCTATGAAGTTACTAGTACAGACTTGAGTAAAAAGGAGAAGGAGCATCAGAACTTGGAAGAATAAATTGTCAAGATTTAGAAGGAATTAGAGAAAAACAAGGAAGAAATGAAAGTGAGAAGCAAATATGAAGGCAACATCGAAGCTTTAGACAAGATGTTGAGAAAGCAAAAGCAATCTAAAGATACTGGTGGCTAAGGATTTGAAGAGGGTCAAAGTTCAAATAGCAAAGACACATCTAGTAAGGAGATACAGTTTACTTCTTCAAATGAAGGTGAAGAGAAGAAGACATTCACGGTAAGAAAATATATCGGTAAGAAGACATATGCAGATACTGTTAAGAACCGCCACACAAACCGGTATATGCAATCAATGAACCAGAGGCCATACACAATGCATCGACATGTAGATCCAAGGAGAAATGCAAGAGCTGATCATGAAGGGCTCACCAAAGTTAGCAACATGAAAGGATGACCCCCCGTGAGGTAGTCATTTGCAGGACCAAGACAATCTAACTAGTATGTTCCAAACTTTCATGGTTATTATCACCAGTGTAATAAGTGCGGTCATAGAATGGCAGATTGTAGGAAAATGAATGTAAATCCCAGTTTTGAGAGTAGAAACTCATTTGCTGCATTACAAGGTACAAATATCACATGTTATAATTGCAATGAGTTTGGTCATAAGAGTTATGAGTGTAGGAGAAATGTGCAGATGACCTACAAGAATATTTTGGATACATCTTTTAATGCTAATGTAAAATGTTACAAGTGTAAAAATTTTGGTCACATAGCAAGGCATTGTAAGTCGAGAATTGATGAGCAAAAGAAAACAGTACCGGATCAGAAGATAGAGACTAAATTGGAACACAAGATGACAAAAGAAGAGAAGAAAGAAGAGATATAGGCCTGGATAGAGAAAGAGAAGAACAAGACAGAGTCAAGCTTGATTGTGAAGACTGCTCTACATGCTGAAAGGAGGAATCTATGGGTAGTAGATAGTGGCTGCTCAAATCACATGACTGGAGACAAAAAAAAGTTCATCAAGCTTGATCATTGGAATGGTGGTTTTGTCCGGTTTGGGGACAACTCCTCTATCAAGATTAAGGGTTGTGGTACATTGAATATTGATGGAAAGCTCAAGGATCATGATGTTTACTATGTGGAAGGGCTAAAGCATAATATGCTGAGTGTAAGTCAGATGTGTGATAAAGGGTACAAGTTCACATTTGACTCTACTGGTTGTCAAATAAGCAAGTAGAGTACTGGTCAGGTTGTAGCAGAAGGAAAGAGGACAGATGGTAATGTCTACAATTTGAAGGAATGCTATGAGTCCCAATGCATGATGGGACAGGTTGATGAAAGCTGGATGTGGCATCAGAGATTAGGTCATGTAAATTTTGATAATCTGGTGAAGATAAGTAAAGCTCGGTATGTGAGAAATATTCCACAAATAACTAAACCAACAAGTACTTTTTGTGATGAATGCAGTAGAGGCAAGCAAATCAAAGTGAGTTGCAAAACAAAAGAGTACAATACCTCAATACCTCTAGAGTTAGTACATACAGATTTGTGTGGACCAACAAGGACAAGGGATTTGTTCGGTGAGAGATACTTCATGTTATTCATTGATGACTACTCAAGGATGACTTGGGTGACATTTTTGCATGAAAAATCATAGGCATTTGGAAGATTCAATATCTTCAGAAGGATGGTTGAAAATGACAGTGGACACCGGTTAATGTTAGGATTAATGATAGTCCCCAAGATACTGAGAGCGGGGGGGGGGGGGGGGTGAATCAGTATCTAACCAGTTTACAAAATATTTAACCTTATTAAAAACTTTGCATCCCAAAACAGTGTATCAGTAAATAGGAATTAATGCAATAAATAGGAACAATAAAGACAACATATAAAACACACCATAACACAAGATGTTTAACTAGGAAACCCGGTGTGGGAAAAACCTCGGTGGGATTTGTGACCCACAATATTCACTCACTGGCCAATGAATAAATATTACTTACAATGAGGGGCCTGCACATGCAGGAAGACCAATTGCCTAGAGCTCACTGCTCAATAAGAGTCACACTGAATACAAAAGTGGATTATGAAATCCAATACAATGTACTGTTCAAATCAGCATCAACTATGCCAGGTTCATTACCGGATTAAGCTCATTTTGTAACCAAAACCTTCGCTATCAACTATATCTCCTTATACAAAATATCATCCATATATTCTCTCCATGTATATTACCTTGAAACACAAAATGACCTATAAGATCTCATACATATATATGAGTCTTTTATAATATGCCATGTTAGCTTTACAAAAGATAATTACATTTAAATACAATAAACAAGTGTTTATTCCCTGTTAGCTGGAGTGCCGGTATGCATTGTTGCTGCAGTCGGTGAAGTGTCTGCCGGTTTATGTAGATGTCTATGCCGGTGCCGGTAATTGCCAGTGGCTTTACCAGATGAGTGCCAGATGGTTGCCATCAACGACAACACCACTATTCTCATAAGAGTGTAGAATGCCAATAATCTCCCCCTTTGGCATTAATGGCAACACTCATGAGAAAAATAAAAAAACTGTTCCAAAAACCGAAGTCCAAAAAGTTACCAAAAAGATAAGCTCCCCCTGAGCAGATGATCTGCTCTGATTAATCATTTTTCTTTGTCCACTACTCCCCCTTTGACATCAATGACAAAGGCTGTCAAAATTTGTCAAACGAGTGCAAAAATTTCACCTCAAAGTTTGTAACCAGTTGGTTACAATCTGAAATATGTCTGCCAAAACCAAATTTAAAATCTGCATGAACCTGTTGCTGTCGTTTAGGGTTGCCTCAGTCTGTTGGATCGTTCTGGTGAGATGATGCATTTGCTCTTTCGGTGATATTTCTCCTTGAAGTAATGCCTTAGAGATTTCATTTCTCAGAAAGATTAGATTGTCCAACTTAGGACCAAGTTTATACTCAAGTTCTCTAGCATTAGCCTTAATCCTTGCCTTCTCTTTCTCAAATTTCTCCAATTTCTCCTCAAAACCTACTATTTCTTGCTCAATAACTGATATAGGTTCAGATGAACCAATTATGTTATCAGCTATATCATCTATTTCTTTCTGTACTCTGCTGATTGCCTTTTCTATGTCCTTTGTCAAAAGATGTGGTTTGCATGTTTCTCTGTACAACTCTTTGTATCCCAAAATTGTAGTGTTCAATGTCGGTAAAAGTGTATTCATGTGTTCTGTGCACTTATTTATTGTATCCTCAAAGAATTTATCCTTCTCCTTTTCAACTTTCTCTATGAAGGTGTCCTCATTCACCTTATCAATTGTTATTACATTGTCAATAATAAATTTGGACAACGTGTCCAATTTACCTACAAAATCCTTTACATGATCTATGTTACATTTCAGTGCAATCAATTTAAGAATTGGTATGGTGTCATCAATTGCCTTGTAGGCCAATGCATTACAGTCAGTTATCTTCTTGATAGAGTCCAGGAGTACCTCTGTTACATTAGTAGGTCTGAACTCACTTGATGAAGTACCAGATGTCTGACCAACTATCTTAATTACCTCTGTGATTACCGGTTTCACTACCTCAATATGTATCTCTGTTTCTGTAGATTTCTCTGTGTGCTCTGTCTCAGTAGGTTTCTCTGTGCCAGCATCTATACTTTTAGTATTCTTCCCAGTATCTAATGGTTGCTTAGTTTGTAATAATTGCTCTATTGGGATCTCAACCTCAATAGTTTCTACCAGTTTATCAGCAATGTTACCACTTTCAACATTATCATCCTTAGCCTCTGTACCATCCTTGTCCACAACAATATTCACTTCCTGAGTGTCTACATTCATGGTGAATAGTATTTCAGATTCAGGATTAGTGTTATCATGTGTGATACCTTCACTTTCAGTAACTGGTGGAACATCAATATGTACTAGTGCAGTATCCAAAGGTGGTGGCAAGTTATCAGTTATCTTGATGTTCGGTATTCCACCAACTTTACCTTTCCCTTTGTCCTTATCCTTCTGATAAACTTTGAATGTTTTCTTTGGTCGGTTCAATTCCTCTTGTTTTTCTTTTTCCACAAAAAAGATATCCCATTTATCAACAGTCTCCTCTACAATCTCATTTACTCTACTTGCCATCAAACTTACTTGCCGATGACCACTAGCAAAAATGGATCTGTTAGCCTCACAAATCGGGTCATCAATCTCCTCTTTTGAGTTAACCGGATGTACAGCTAGAAGTTTTTCAACTTTAAGTTTCTTGTCCAATTCCATCACTACAATCCTCTTGGCATCTAATCTTCTATATAGTTCATTAGGCAAGTCATCCACAAATTCAATTAAAACTTTCTTGTATATATCCAGATGTAAAATTATGTTGTTTTCAATGCTTTCCTTTTCTGAATCTTTGAATGTGTTATACAATTTGCTCACATTATCCAAATTACCATCATCAGTTATTTCATTTAACAAATTATCTAATGAGGGTATGACCGGTTTCTGTTTCTTCTTGGGAGTTAGTTTCTTAGCCGGTTGCCTTACTGCCTGTTGTTTCTTCCTTAAGGTCCTTGTTCTTTTGGGTGGAGGAGAGGGTACTGGTGAAGGTTTTCTCTTCCTTTCAACTCTTTTGAATTCAGCTGGTATCTCACTGTCAAAAGATGTGCCAACCGGTGAAATGTGTGCCTCCGGTTGCAGTCCTTCCAGCTCACTTGCCGAAATACTAGTAATGTTCATAACATTTTGTTTGATTTCCTTTACCTGCTTTGATGCATCCCTAATATATTTCTCTCTTTTCTTCCTTTACTTCATTGTTTTCACATTAGTTTCAATTGTTTTAGCACTACCAAAAAATTCTTTTGTTGGTTCTCTTAGTGCATCTAACAAAGCTTTTGCATATGTCTCAATAATGTTGAGATCTACCTCATAGCCCATTTCAGTTACCCATACAGTCCTAGGAAGTAAAACTTCCATCCATGTCTCATACTTCTTGATTACAAAACAGATTTCTTTATCATATTTACTACAATTTGCGATAGTCTTTCTCTAGTTTTCATTTTGGCTTGAAAAGCTTTAAAGTATTTAGTTATATTGCTGTTTTTTGCAATTCCCATGCCGGTAAAAGCTTCCTGTAATTGTTTTCCTACCAGTATGTCATATCCAAAGTCTTTCTGTCCTATACCGGGGATTTCCTTTATGAAATACAACATTAAGCATACCAAGAGATTACCAAATCGAAATGTCCCTTTCTTATCTCCTTTAATCTTTTTCAAATTATCTTTGAGTTCATCTTTCAGCCATTCACACACATCAATCATTGTATTGTTGTTCACCATTTCATAAGCACTATTAATGCAAAGAATAGAAATTGAATTAAGGTTGTTTGCATGTGTAGTCTTGTAACCTAAAACCATACTTATGAATCTCACATTGATGTCCTTGATGTCATTCACTCTTAGTGATCTACTGTCTGATGTTGCTCTAGTTAGGGTCATTACTTTGTTGTTAGGAACTTTCTTTGTTTTGTCCGGTCTGCTGCCGGTTGAGGGTAAACTTGTTACTACCCTAATTGCTTGCCGGGTAAATTTGCAGACAAAGTCTAACCATAGAAATTCTCCATGTGCCCTACTTAGGACAATTCTCACTACTTCTTCCGGAAATTAAGGGATATTCAATATTTCAACAAAACCTAAAGTCTCCACAATCTTGTGCTTGGGTTTAATAGTGCCATTTTCATCACAAATTACAGTTCTAAACATTTTCAACAATTCTTCAGAACCTAATTCTTCAATGTTGCAATGTATATATATCCTAGGGTCTTCAGCATAAGCTACACCTTTACGAATCTTTGAAAATGCTCCTATAGAATCATCTTGCTTAGCTACTTCAGGAATTATTTTAAACACAGGCCTAGGACATTTTATGTTTTCCACAATAGTAGGGTTCGCAATAAATTCGGGAGCAAAAGAAGAAGCCATTTGAAAAATACCTTTAGTTGCCTGATAATGTTTGAATGGTTGAAAGAAATCGCTTCACACCTTCGCCTTGAATGCCTTAGCTCTTTTTCACGCTCTCTGCTGATTTTGAATGCTTGGTGAATAAAAAATGAGGGAAATCTGATGATTTATAATGACATTTCTTTCAACAACCACATTAAATGCTAGTCGGTTAAGTGAAAACTTAACACATTTGCTGGTAAAGAAGAAATCTATCTTCTCACTATCGAACAAGGGTAATCTACATGATATTCAACTTGCTACAATATCCCCAAAGGGTTACTTTTCAGTTGGATGAAGAATCTCCTGCTGGTGGAGTAATACTTTGTTCTACCGGTGAAGAAATAGTCTCATCAACATTCTGATCTGTCTTCCTAATCCATTGTTTTGAAAATTCTTGCTTTACCTCATCTAACTTTTTTTTGCCTTTCAAACTGGATCCTTTATTATTTGCCAGTGAAGTCTTGCTTCTACAAAATTTTGCAATATGTCCAATCTTGTTACAAGCATAACAAGTCACATTATTCCTCTGAATATCCTTTCCATATCCTATAACGGTTTGTGTTCTGCATTGATTAGATAAGTGCCCATATCTTCCACAAACATAACATTTCACATTCATTTTGCAGTTTTCTGAATTATGACCAACTTTGTTGCATTTGGAACATTGACCAGTGGGTGCATTGATGTTCTAATTGTTTCTAAATCTGCATTGATTTTCTTTATGACCATATTTATTGCAATTGAAACATTTGCCATTAAAATTGTAAGAATTAGGTTGTCTTACCGGTTTACTGTGATCATGATTGTTTGCAGTACCAAAACTTTCTCCAACTTCAAATCCAAGTGCATTAGTATCTCCATTAGGTTTGTGACTTTTCAGCATATTATCAAATTCCTTTGAACTTTTCTTGAATTTCTCTTTGTGTTGATTTGCAGTAGCTAACTCATTTTCCAGAATTCCCTTTTGTCTCATGAGTTCAGTTTTCTCATGTTGCATGTGAATCAGACCTATCTTCAACATATCATTTTCATGACTGAGTCTTAGATTTTCATTTCCAGCATCATTGAGTCTCCTAGTCAAGTCATCTTCATTCTTCTTCCTATCTTCAATGTCTTTACAAAACCTCATAGTCATATCTTGCATTTCATTCTTCATATTACTATTTTCTTGTCTCAACTTGTTCACAAGCTCATTAAGAGTTTCCTTTTCATCATTATCACTTTACATCTTCTCATGAAGTTCTTTTCTTTTTTTTCGAGCTATAGTATTATTCTCCTAAAGTCCTTGAATGAATTCTTGTGCAGTCCTTAGATCATCTTCAAGTTTGATATTCTTTAATTTCTCTGCATCATAGTCTACAGGAGCTCCTTCCAATTGTCCTCTTAAGTTCTCCATCTATACCGGTGTTAGAATCTTCCTCAAGCTGTTAGGCTTTTGAAAATAGAGGACCAGGCTCTGATACTAATTGTTAGGATTAATGATAGTCCCAAAGATACTGAGAGGGGGGGGGGTGAATCAGTATCTAACTGGTTTACAAAATATTTAACCTTATTAAAAACTTTGCATCCCAAAACAGTGTACCGGTAAATAGGAATTAATGCAATAAACAGGAAAAATAAAGACAACATATAAAACACACCATAACACAAGATGTTTAACGAGGAAACCCAGTGTGGGAAAAACCTCGGTGGGATTTGTGACCCACAATATTCACTCACTGGCCAATGAATAAATATTACTTACAATGAGGGGCCTGCATATGTAGGAAGACCAATTTCCTAGAGCTCACTGCTCAATAAGAGTCACACTGAATACAAAAGTGGATTATGAAATCCAATACAATGTATTGCTTCAAATCAACATCAACTATGCCAGGTTCAGTACCGGTTTAAGCTCATTCTATAACCAAAACCTTCACTGTCAACTATATCTCCTTATACAAAATATCATCCATATATTCTCTCCATGTATATTACCTTGATACACAAAATGACCTATAAGATCACATACATATATATGAGTCTTTTACAATATGCCATGTTGGCTTTGCAAAAGATAATTACATTTAAATACAATAAACAAAAGTTTATTCCCTGTCGGTTGGGGTGCCGGTATGCATTGTTGCCGCTGTCGGTGAAGTATCTGCCGATGTATGTGGATGTCTATGCCAGTGCCAGTGAAGTGAGTGCCAGAAGGTTGCCAGATGGTTGCCATCAATGACAACACCACTATTCTCATAAGAGTGTAGAATGCCAACAGTTCATGTGCCTAAGATCTGACCGGGGTGGAGAATATTCTTCAAATGAGTTTATTGACTACTGTGAGAAACATGGAACCCGAAGACAGTATTCAACAACAAGAAAACCACAATAGAAGGTGTGGCAGAAAGGAAGAATAGGACAGTGAAGGAAATGGCCAGAACAATGTTGAGTGAGGCTTGCATATCAGATACATACTGGAAGGAAGCAGTTCATAATGTTGTCTACACATTAAACCATGTACAGCTAAGAGTGAACAGTAGAATGACTCCTTATGAGTTATGGTATGACCGGAAACCATCACTCAAGCATTTTTGAGTGTTTGGAAGTAAGTGTTTCATCAAAAGAGATGTTGATGGACTAGGTGTTGGCTTGATGATGATTGTAATATATTTATCATATGTTGTCATTGATGAAACATACACACACACACACATGTTTATATTGTCTACCGGTATAACTTCAAGTTGTTTATACTGCAACTGGTATACTAGAGGTTATACTAAGAGGTTTATCTCTAACCGGTACTTTGTGACAACTGGTATATGCATAGAAGACAACTAGTGGATACACATTAGTTGGCATCAAGATGAAGATCAAGCAGAGATTATAGCAAAAGATTCAAGGATAACGGTTCATATATTTAATTCCAACCGATATTGATTGTTCCAACTGATATTTGTTGATTTTGTGATGAGTTACCACAAATCATGATGAGTTATCCCACTAACAAGTTTTGGTGGTATTTTTTTGATGAGTTATGGTCACTTGACCAGATACACTGCACCTAAGAAATTGTGTTATGATTTCTTTGGGCTGACATGTAATCTTAATGTCTATATATTGACATTACAATGAATTATTTCATATGAGTGAAAGTGATATGTTGTGTGCGAAAGTCAAAAGAGTTAAGATGCAGAGTATGCAAAAGAGCAGTGTTGAATATGTTTAGAAGGATTTGATCAAGCAAGTATTGTGCTACTCAGACAAATCAAACCAATCCTGTTGTTTTCTAACAATCACAACAAAATTCAAATCCCCTAACCGGGTAAGCTCTAACAAGCTTCTTTCCTCTAACAGGGTGATCCATTAGTTTGGGTTCATAAATCCTCCACCGAGGTTACTGCTAACAGGGTACTACCTTTAACAGGGTATAAGATTCTAATCAAGATTTGGGATCTCTAACAACATTCACTCCTAGCAGAGAACTTTGTAGACCCTAACCGGTCAGTTATCTATTACTGCAGATAGTTAACTTGTGAGTTCCATCTCACCATGGTTTTTAACTATTTAGGTTTTCCACATACAAACACTTGTGTTATGGTGGATATTTTACTTATTGTGGATGTTGTTATATCATTTTGGAAAGCTTTGTTAAGTTCATCTACCAATTAGTGTTTGAAGTAGTTTTATTTTTGGTGTCACTGATTCACCCCCCCCTCTCAGTGCTTTTCAAGTCCATCATTAGGAAGTTTTCATTCCCGGAATGATGAAAGAATATTCTTGGGTTACTCAACCAATAGCAAAGCCTACAAATGCTATAACAAGAAATTGAGAAAAATGGTTGATAGTATAAATATGAGAATAGATAAAGACCTACATAAGAAAGAATTTGCACCGACACGCTATATTGATGTTTCAGATGATGAGCATGAAGATCAACCCGACAATGGACCAGTAGAAGAAGTACCAAGCAAGAACTCCAACCGATATGTGTAGAAGAACCATCCGGAAGAACAAATCATAGGAGATAAAAATGAAGGTGTGCAGACCAGAAGGAGACTAGCCCGGAATGATGAGCAGGTAAATTTCTGCCTCATGATAGAACTTGAGCCCAAATTTTTTGATGAAGCTAGAAAAAGAGAGACGTGTGTAGATGCCATGGATGAAGAGCTGAAACAAACTGAGAAAAATCAAACTTTTGAACTTATTCCTAGACCGGTAGACAAGAATGTCATAGGCACCAAGTGGATCTACCAGAACAAGATGAATGAAGAAGGCAAGATAATTCGACATAAAGCAAGGTTCATTTGCAAAGGGTATGCTCAAGTGGAAGGTATTGACTTCGAAGAAACCTTTGCACTGGTTGCTAGGTTAGAAGCAATAAGAATGTTTTTAGCTTTCTCTACTTATAAAGGTTATAAGGTCTACCAAATGGACGTTAAATCTGCATTTTTTAATGGTAACCTTGAATAAGAGGTGTATATGGAACAACTAGAGGGTTATCTTTTACATGATGATGAGAGTTTTGTATGCTGATTGAAGAAAGCCTTGTATGGTTTGAAGCAGGCTCCCAGAGCATGGTATTCCCAGTTAGACAAATACTTGAAGGAACAAGGTTTCTGGAAAGGGAATGCAGACAACAACTTGTATGTCAAGGTAAATGGAGATCACATGATTATAGTTGTCGTATATAAGGACATCGTGTGCAAAGAATTTGCAAATCAGATGAAGACAAAATTTTAGATGTCCATGCTGGGTGAGTTGTTCTATTTTTTTGGTTTGCAGATCTCACAACAAGAGAAAGGAATTTTCATCTCACAAACCAAGTATGTTAAAGATAGGTTGAAGAAATTTCAAATGGAGGACAACGAACTGGTAAGTACTCCCATGGTTATTGGTTGTAAGTTGAGAAAACTAGATGAGTCACCGAAAGTAGAGTAGATACTATATAGGTCTATGATTGGTAGTCTGTTATATCTAACATCATCTAGACCAGATATTGTACAAGCTATTTGCATGGTTGCAAGATTCCAAGATGCTCCTAAACAGTCTCACTTAAATGCAGTTAGGAGAATCTTCAGGTATCTGCAAGGAACTATTAGTTATGGTGTGTGGTATCCAAAGAGAGGAGACTTCTCTTTGCAGGCTTATATTGATGCAAATTGGGCAGGAAGTATTGATGACCGAAAGAGTACAAGTAGAGGTGCCTTCTAATTAGGAGATTAGTTAGTATCATGGCACAACAAGAAGCAAGATTCAGTGTCATTATCTACTGCCGAGGCAGAGTATATAGTAGCTGCTACATGTTGTTCACAGATATTATGGATGAAACATACTTTGAAGGACATTTAGGTGGAGATATCAGAACTATTCCAATCCGGTGTGATAACTCAAGTGCAATCAACGTCTCCAAGAATCCAGTAACGGACTCAAGAACAAAACACATTGCAATCAAGTATCACTTCTTGAGGGAGGAGATAACAGACAAGGAGGTCATAGTAAAATATGGTCCAACTGTTGAGCAGATTGCTAACATATTTACCAAGCCACTTCCCTTGGGCCCATTTGAGTACTTGAGAAAAAAGTTGGGAGTTGTCCCACCATCCAACAACACTTAAATGTGTAGGAGATGTATGGTTCAGGGGGAATCAACAATGGTTACTATCATATGACTCTTGAATCATGAAGCATGGACATAGGGGGAGAATGTGTCGTACCGGTTGAAGACAACGAAGAGATTATGGTTAGACTCTGGTAGTATGTTTGGTGTTAGACTAAGGTTCCCTTTGCCATTGCTGTCAAAGGGGGAGAGAAACCGGAACAAAAAGTGGTGTTGACATCAATGCCAAAGGGGGAGATTGTTGGCATTGAGTTATCATTGATGTCAACCGGTAGTGCAGGTTACCGGTAGTGTGTGTCAACCCTGTATGAAGATGTTTGAAATGACATAAGTAAGATAAGTATGATTATGTGTTGACATATGATATCACCGGTATGAGGTGAGATGCAGGAGTGAGTTGGCATTCCTGAGTTTTAATCGGTAAGACATAAACCGGTATGATGGCTGGATGTTTGTTTGTGATGAAGAGGCAAAATGTTAGATGAATCACAACAACATCCGGTGAGCTGAACTGAATGAAAGCATGAAGACATACTGGAAGACAAGATGAACTGTCAGTATTATGTAATGCCGGTAACAGTGGTTGCCCTGTGTATTAGGCATACCGGTAATAGTTTGTGCTGGTAGAAGTGTTTGTACTGGCAGGGATGTTCAGGGTTGAACTGACTCTTTGTTGGTGAGTTGAATGTATGTCAATGTGTGCCATGGGGAGCTGAGGTGGCAAACATGTAGAGGTTGATAAAATGTTCATCAACATGGCTGTCCATGCAGTTGGTGGTCATTAAATGATAAATCCAAAATTCACGGGATATTATCTGATTGTTGCTGCTTGAGGAAGAATGGATGACAAAGAATGACTAGGTAGTTGTTGGCATGGTGATCAAGGCACGAAATTCGATTGCAGATTGACCTCCAGTTAGAAACAGCTAGATGAAATGAGGTCAACCAAGATCAAGTCCGTAAAGTAGGGTAAAGTTTTCTATTTTAGAAATCATGCATTGGATGAATGAAAATGTGTACAGATGCATCCCCCCATAACAGGTGAACAATCCAAGGCAGATCAAACAAGTTTGATGTAGATTTGGTCGAAGGAAAGAAACCCTAACCGCTTGAAGTTTGAATTTGTTTTTGGCAGGAAAACTTGTTTTTAAATGTACAAGTCTAAATTGAGGAGACTACTACTACAGAACGATTTGTGATTATGTTTGTGAATGAAAGGGAGATAGAAAATATTGTTTTGAGTGGAAAACAAGAAATCTGAAGTGACTGTGTGTAGAAGGAGAAATCGGTAAGGTGTGTGAAACAACAAAGAGCCAACCGATAGAGATAGAACTTGGCAAAGTGTGAGCAGGTGTGAAGTGAATCCAACAAACAGATAAAGAGAAGTTTCAATAGAGTAAAGGACCAACATAATGGCAGTGTCACAGTGTGTTTGAAAGTTTCACAGATCAATAAGATTGAAACTGGTAGAGTAGAGTATTGAAGGGTTGCAAAACTTCATTTGCAACAAGGAATTTACTTTTGTATTTGAATATTCATATTGTCTTCACTAAGTAGGTGCTTAGTGGAGGGGTTGTAGCTCCTTTAGGTTGTATCCTATAAATAGTTCAGGGGTTGGTGCTCCTTGGGTTGGTGCCCTAAAATTGTAATCAGATCAGTTTAATTGTGAGGCTGGATTGGAGCCGAAGATCTCCAGCAGCTATTCTCACTGAGGTTTTTCCCACATTGGGTTTTCCTCATATATTTGTTGTTATGTGATGCATTCTTGTGTATGAGTCATTTTGATGTTATAGCAAATCCTTTCACACACTTTGTTTGCATAGTTTGGCTTACCGATCAACACTCTATTTGTCTCTTAGATTACCGGTATATCCCTTTTGAAGAGAAAAGTGTCGAATCACTGATTCACCCCCTCTCAGTGATCCATTGTGTCCAACAGATTCTTCCTTTGATGATGGTGAAGCAATGCATAAAGAAATAGCGACAGAGAGGTTCAAGTTTCCAAGAAAAGAAAGAATATAGTTGAGAGTCCTCAAGAAGGGAGAAATGTGGGAAAGGAAGTTGCTAGTGCATAGTCTTAACATAAGAAATCAAGAACAAGTACTACCAAATCATTTACAAGTACTTCATCGGTTAGGGAGTCAAAAATGAATCAAACTTCTATATAAGAGAACAACTTGTGAGTAGAATGTGGAGTAGAGCAACAAACACCCTCTCATGTTGGGCATCACCAATTGCGGATCATCCTGAGGTAGAAGAGATAGCTATAGTGGAAGTTTGGGAAATTCTAACCCAAATACAAATGAAGAGCTAGATGAGGTCATTATTTCAGCCTTAAGGGGAATCAATGAGGATAGTCAGTTGGAAGATGGAATGGAACTATCCACAGTACCTAATTGGTTGAGAGAAAGAACGAGTTAGAAGATAGTTCAAGAAGTTCAACCCATCAAAGACATAGATGATTTCTTTGCAAGAATTAGTAAGGCCAAAGAATGAAAGAAGGTAATTAAATTCTCCCACATCACAAGAGAGGACTTAGAATCATGCATTCTACAAGTGGAAATTCTCATGGTTGATAAGTCGAGAGAAGAGATCACTCCTATAGATTATAAGGTTAAAACACTTGACCTTGGGCCAACAACAAAGGAACCAAATTTCATGACAATCCAACAAAGACTCAATAAAACAGAAGAGAAGAAAGATAATTTAGAATTGGAAAATGCAAGATTGAGGGAGTTCATAGAACGGTTTATGAAACCAGTGCGACAAGAGGATGACACATTTGTCCCACCAATCTCCATTCCACAAGATTCATTTGAAAGTTTCAAAGCTATAAGAGGCACAAATCAAGAAGTAAGGAAGTAGATTGAAAATATTTCAAGGCAAGCGGAAGAGTTTTTGCAAGGATTTGTGCAAATATATGATGAGATAGCATTGTTTAGAGGACGGATTCAAAGTGTGGAAAACTAGTGGGGAGATATTTTGATGGCCCAAGATAAGACGATTGCTTGCCTCAATGTATTGAAGAGGATTCCTATGCAAATTTTGATACAAGAAAGAGTAATTGAAGAAGGAAATATTTATGACTTCAACCGTTGGTATAGTTCCTTGATGATGAATAAGGCAATGCTTGATAGAATGAAGGGAGATTGTGAGAAGATAGAAGGATTTTCCAAAGGGATATAATCAAAGATCCTTTCATCTTTGGAAGAATTTTTGGGCTAGGAAATGAGTGAAAATTAGGGTTTGAAATTTGAAGGATTGAAGGAGAAAGTGAAGGTTACTTACTTTTAGGGATTGAGTCTATCAAGGAAAATTAGTTGAATGAAATCCTTTCATTCATGATCTTTATGAATCATCTCCAATGATAGCAAGCAAAGTGGGAGAAGATCTTCGAAGCATGCACAAAGGAATTGGATGTGATAGAATTGCAGCTTGATGCCTTGCCAAGTTTCGCCATGGATGAGCTTGAATTAATAATGACCCTATTCATTTCCTATGGAACTAGGGAAAGAGATAGGGGAAATCAAATTCTAGAACATATTTTGTTAGATGATTAGGTGTCATTTGATTTTCTCATTGGCTCTCACTCCTTGTGTTTTGTGATGAGGAGAATATTTCATTTTCATTGCATAGTATTTAATGATTTTTTGTAAACCTTAATTAGGGATTAGGTGGTTTGGTCTTGGCCCTTGATTTTGGATAAATCTTGGCTCTTCATCTGTAATAAGAGCTCTATATAAGATAGCTCATTTCATTTGTACCTCATAAGAGACTTTGGAGAATTGTTGCTACAGTGTAGCCAAATTGATGTAAGACATTGAAGCTTGGTGATTTTATATGCTTTCTTGGAGTATTTGCATGGTTTTCTATCTTCTCAAGTCAATTTAAATTTGCTTAAGTTACTTTTGTTAAATGGAAGTCACAAAGCACACATCAATAGGTAGAAAAACAAGGGTGCTGACCCTATACAAACTCAGGTCGAATAGGACATCAACAATAGGTGTCACAAGACCATTTAGCAAAACAAAGGCCATACAGACCTTCAACAACACACTAGTAGAACAAATAGGAATCCAACTCAAGATGTAATGTCCCCTTCTCCTTAGTTCGCTGACATTCATGAGGTTGGCGTACCCATAGTTGGAAAACTCGCAGAGTAATCGGTGAGTTTTGAAATCTCATCGAGTTTTTCTGCCCTGCGAGTTTTTCTGACTTTTACTCGTTGAAAAACTCACTCGAGTACTCACCGAGATTTTTGTGAAAACTCGGCGAGTTTCTATAAAAAACTCGGGTACACTAAAAAAAGAGGCCCAAACATGTCAAAAAATTATATATTTTTGGTTTTTTAGGTCAGGTTTATTCTCTTCATTAGAATATATACATGAAATATAACATTTAAGTATAAGTGGCATTTCAATGTCTTTTTTTTGTTATACTTTAAGTTATATTTCATGTATATATTGGTAGGATGTTTGAGAGTGGTTTCAAATCTCTAGGAGTTATAATGCAAATTCTAGGTTTTAGAAGATCTTTTAATTTTTCCGACTTAGTGTAATATTCCCCTAAATTTTTTTATGATTTTTCAATAGAAAGATTACAATCACCCGTTAGGGTTAGAATAATGAAATCCAAACAACTTAAGGGAAACCTACACCTTTTGATCACCGAGAGCCCAGACTAGGAGGGCGAGAGCATACGATAGTAGGGGATCGTTAGTAACAATCTATTGAAGTGCTAAATACAATAATGTGCAGAAAGACAACCCCTTACGCTTATCCAACAGGTGAATCAAGAATCTTGGCAGTAAACCAACCAAGAGAACAACACTCCCAAAACATGAATCACTCAACCACAATGTTTCAGCCTGAGGACTGGACACACCAAACAAGCTCAACTCAACCGCTTATGCAGCGAGAGGATCATTACAATAAAAAACACTTAACCGCTTATGCAGCAGGAGGACCATTACAAACATATATCACTCAATCGCTTATGCAGTGGGAGGACTAAGTAACAAATATC
Organism: Cryptomeria japonica; assembly: GCF_030272615.1. Lineage (NCBI taxonomy): Eukaryota > Viridiplantae > Streptophyta > Pinopsida > Cupressales > Cupressaceae > Cryptomeria > Cryptomeria japonica. Next base: position 647,553,830 of record NC_081411.1, read on the forward strand.
AAAATATAGGTGGCAAGCCAGCCTCTTCCACTTTCCAGTGGGAATGCTTACAATCTAGAAATGGTTAGTAGTACTACTACTTAACCTTACAATATAAAATAGAGAGATAGAATAGAGAGGTAATGTTGTCCAATGCTGATAAATTTCTTCAAACAGTTACTAACTCCCAAAAGATCCTTCAACATGAATTTATGAAATCCTAGGATCAATAACACGGAGACCAACAACTTCAAGAAACTAAGAAACACTCAATTTTATCTCCAAACTCACCCAAAAACACCTCAAATCACTCCCAAAACAAACCTACTCACACTATGAAAGGCGCTCCCAAACACCAACTTCTGGAAATCTGTAATTTTATGATAGTAAGCTGAAAACTCACCAAATCACTCATAGCTTTCTCTATACTCAACGGAAAACCCCCAAACTAGATGCAAATGAAAGATACAAAGAAGATGACATGAATAGAATAGATAAACAACAACCAACAATGCCCCAAACCCAAGACACACAACCCAAAGCACCTCCAACATAGGGCGTACTAAAGCAAAAGTTTGATTTGCAATATAAATTCGAATACACCATGAAAACCAATGCAAACTTATAGGAAGAATCGCCCAGGACATCGAAAACCAAGGAGCCAATACCCAAAAGTAGCAGGAGGTGACATGAAGACATGAAAATATGCTTCAACCATGACTTCCCCAGTAGCCTGGAAACACACCAAAACTCGAACTATAGTAGAACCAACAATTCCACACTTCAACAAACTTGCAAATATCACTGAAAGGACAAATAAAACAACTAGGTACTGTCTTGCAAGTACAAAACTACACTTAGCTAGGAAGGCTCACTTCGAAGCTCAGATTTCAATTACCAAACCGACAGCATAATGATTCAATTTTTCAAGATGTCCAAATGGGAGGCCAAGCACCTGTATTTATAGTTTTTTCCCTCTGAAATTCAAATGTAAATGTTCTCAAATTCACCTCTCCAAATTTCATTTCATTTCACTATCATATGGCATCCAAATGACATTTCATTTCATTTCCCAAGGCGGGTGCCCAAGTTGCATTTTAACCAATAATTAAGCAAGTTCGAACTTGCCTAAGTCTTCAACAATAACTTAATGCATTCTTCAAATTTCAACGCCTAACTTAGGAAAATATAACATTGATATTAGATATAAATGTCTTTTCCTAAGTCACCTAATATATCATTAATCAGTAATAAAATAATTAAATATTAAACCTTAGGATAAGGAAATAATATTTAATTAAATCACTTATGATTCCAATAATGATTATCAACAAAATCTAGGATGAAGCTGTGCAATCAAGACCACTGAACTGCTATGAGAACAATTTCCTTTCCAAACTGCTAAAAATAGAATTGCTCAAAACTGCCTCTTACTAAAAATAGTAAGTCATGGAATACTCCTCCAAAAAACATGATCTTCGCACCCAGAGAAAGAGCTTGGAAAGCTCAGTAAGACAACATCATCCAAATTGCCAAACCCTAACTTACTAAAAATAGTAAGTTCTCACTTCACCAAAGAATCAAATGCATGTTATGCCACCCTAGAGCTCATGAAAAATTCAGAAGGAAACCATAGACAAAACTGAAGAATTCCCCCTTGGTAAACCCTAAAAAGCTCGACCAGAACTCCACAAAAGTTGGAAACCCTAATTCTCCTTTCCAAATAGCCTACGAGTCTCCGGAATAAACCAATGGACCACTGAACTAATCACTGCGGAGAAGGGGAAATTACACAGTCAAATTTCAGTAATCAGTATGCTCCTATCAACATTATCTCGCTCTCTCTATCTCACTCACTTTATCTGCCTTGAATTTTAGACCTATCTATCTCCGTATCACTCTTCCTCTATCGCCCTCTCCACCACACTCCATCTCACTCTCTCCTCTCTCTCCCAAGATCTAGACCTATCTCTCTACCCCTCTTTTTCTCACCCTCAGACCTCGGCGAGGGGTGCTACACTCAACCTAATTTTAATTTGCAGATGCTTGGTGCAAAGTTGGGGTGGAAATACCCCACATCTCACAAAATTTGCCTTCAAAATCTTATGTCAACCTTGTAGTTCATCCAATTGTGAGCACAATTGGAGCTTGTTTGAAGCAATCCACACGAAGAAGAGGAGCAAGTTAACACAAAAACACCTTAATGACCTTGTCTTCGTGCAATATAATCTTCGATTGCACGTAAGGAAGGTAGAGGAAGCAGAAGGTGGTCCAATTGACTTGGATGATATAGATCCTTACAGTGATTGGACATAACATGAGCAACCTCCATTGTTTTCCGAGGATGACATCATTGATTTGGAGTGGCAGGCTATGGAGGAGGAGGGGGGTGGATTTGGTTTCACGTTGGATGACATTGAGGAGGAAGAGGATGAGGATGAGGAGTCATTGCCAGTGTCGGAAGCAGGTGGAGACATAGCTTCATCCAGGATGGAGGACAAGCTAGCCATACCGAGAGAGGAGGCACAGTCACGCCCACTGCAAACGTCTAGGACTAGACCCTCTAGTTCTACCTCTCCCCTAGTTTTTGCTAGAGATGGGAAGAGGAAGTTGTAATTGTAATGATGTATTTACTTTGGTTTTAGAAAAACTATTTACTATTTTGCTTCTAGGCTTCCAACCATTTCATTCCTCACGAGGATGCGATTTTGTAGACACCGTGCATTTAAATATATCTAGAGTCAACTTGTTTCTTTTGTGTTCTCATTTATTGACTCATTGGATGCATCTTCTCATTAAATTTTGCAAAAAAAATGTATTTTTAATTAAATTTAAGTGTGTTTTTAATTTAATTAAATTCGAACTATGCTATGAGATTGCATCATCCACCTTCCCCTAAGAGTGATCCTAACGAATCTTTTTCTCAATTTGACTTGTGTCAATCAAAGACCCTAATCCACATCACCTTAGATCCTAAGGCATTTTCTTGCAAATTGACAACTTTTAGCAACATTAACCACCCTAGCAAGGTTGGCAACACAACTTAAATCCTGACTTGACAAGACATATTCACTTCTCATAAGGGCTAACGATCACCAAACTTACCAAGCTAAGACAACCTAACTAAAATCCTAAGCCTAAGAAAAAAGTGGGGGTCCCCATTTGCAATGGGGCAATGTGTGAAAACATCACATCACTAACCCTAATTAGGGTTTCATCTTGTAATCTTGGCCATTGATTTGTAAAGGGGAATCTATATAAGGCCTTCTCTCCTAACTTTGTAAAGTGGAATAGATAAGAATTCATAGCGGAAGCAATCGATAGTTAGCAGTTAGAAGTAGTAGTAGAGTAGGAGGAGGAAGCTTGTAATTGTTGTGGTGGATGTATGTGTTTCTACATTTTGTATGGTTCCTTGTTACTTCACAATGTTAATTAAATTTCATTGATCATGGTGGATGCTTGTGAAGATATTGTGATGAATTCCTTGGTTCATACTTTTTGTAGTTTATTAATTGTAAGCTTTAGTGTAAGGTTAGCCTAAGCCTCGTTATTGTGCTAAGTTCGATTGTAGATACTTGTTCAAGTTGCACCAACATTAAGCATTTGAGTGATGTATTTGGAGTATGGAAATCTTTAATTTCCTTAGAAGATTGCATCAAGTTTGCATAGTTGTTGTCATCATGGCAAAGCAAATCTTGGTTTGAGGGAATTTGTCTATCTAAGTAACATCTATTCTCATCATTGATCTTAGGAGTAGCATAGCCTTCATAAAACCTTATCCTTTTTATTTTCTTTTCATGTCAATTAGATCTCAAGTTCCACTAGAGTTCAAGCATAAACTAAGTCCCCTTGTGATTCCAACAAAATCACATCAACACACTGAGTCTATCCACATATAAAGTCAAGACCTGACTATTAGAAAGTTGGAGTTGTCTCGTTTGATCACATAGTTTAGCATTCAAGAGGATAGAATACATAGTATTTTATTCTGTGTTGCATGGTATCATAAAAAACACCAACAAAATTGGCATTAGGAGGGCATGATAGTGAATACATGAATGAATTAGTTGATGCTAGAGCTTATCAAGTCATATTTTGAAGCGGTTCACCAACAAAATTTGTACAAGAAAAGAAGGCGATCACTGGATTATCAAGAGGATTCACAAATTAAGTTGGAACCAAAATGAGCTTTCAAGTTGAATTTGAGATATGCTACATCTCTTTTAAGTAAAAAATCCAAAAAAAAAAAGTTAAAAAAAATGAAAGAATTCTCAATGGATGGGCGATAGATTCATCATTCGCATGATCAAGAGTATCAACAAGTTTGGTGGAATTTGAATGTACAACTTCATCCTAGGAGCTCGTCCAAAGTCGCAGTGCCAGGAAAGTGTAGAATCCATGAGACAACCCAACATGATTAATTGCGATGCTTGATGTTTTTATCAAGAGTGGAGCTGACACTACAGGGAAAGATCTTATAATGTCCCTTTTTTGGGACATTAGAAAATCAATAAAATAATTAAGTTTTAGTTGTCAAAACACAATAATTTAAAAGAAAACTTAATTTAATTATTTACTAAAGCAGATTTATGTGACTTTTATGTTAACATCAAATTATAAAATAAAGTCAACTTTATTACTAAAGGGGAATTTCAAGAGACAGGCAGAGGATATGTGAAGAGTCACAGGAATGTGTTGTTTAAGTTCATGGAGAGGCTCATTTTGGCATGCTTGGTTTATGTTTGGGAATTGATTCTCTTGGAGAGTTTCTGGGAAGCTCTTGTTTTCAGCAAGTTTGAGGACGCAAACCCTCAAGCTTGGAGGCAGTGAACGGAAACCCATTGTCAGTTGGAGTTATCACATAGGTGGATCACATGTGCTTCAAATGCAATTTTCTGGTTGTCCAATCCGACTGTAAATGCTGTGGCTGGGATTGGTAATTTTGGTTGTTGTTCTACTGAGGATTTTAATACAATGTTTATTTCTAATTTTATAACTATTATTTTAGTCTGAAAATTAATGAATATCAGTTTAATTTGATGGTGTATTGAAATCAATTGCATGTGAAATTGTTGTTAAGTTTTCTGTGAATCTTTGGGTGAAAATTTGGAATTAATATCCGTAGGGGGATACTTCAGTGGTATCAGAGTTGGTTTTCCTGCTAGTCTGTGAGAATTTCTAAGTGCAGGAGTAAGATACTCACAAGTTTGAGGTATTTATATTTGATTTGAAGAAAATAGCGGTTATTTTATCTTCAAAATTATATGAGCATAATATATTTGGTAGGTTCGCGTGAGGGAAATCGTGGCAATCCAAGGAAGTGGTAATTAAGACAAACTCAGGGAAAAGCGAATCAGAAAAAGAGAAAAAGTCGGAATGACTCAGAGGAACCCGATTTATCACATTGTTGTGAGTTATTAATAGCATCGTGGGTTTGGTTATTAGCTTTCGTTGAAGGAGTTAGTAAGGTGGAGATTAAATATTGGCAACAAAGGTTTATCGACACTTTGGAAAATATTGATGCAACCCGAAGTATTATTGACAACTAATTTCATTGAGCAAATTAATGAATTGTTGTTGGCAAAGCATCAAATGTCAGTCTCTATTTCTATATTTGGCGGACTATGAGTAACGTCAAACATAATCTTTCTTGTGGTGTAACGATTGTGTTGAGTATTTGCAGACTTGGGTATTGTGTGTGTTGTGTTGCAGTGCTAAAGTCATTTAAACTTGATTGCAATTGTTGAAAAATTCCAACTATTGGAGGATACGCTTGGATGACACACATTTGATAATTGGGGCTTCTAAGTATTCCAACACCTATAATTTCCGATGGGAATAACTATATATCTTTAGTGGTATTTGTGATTAGTGGCAAGTCGTATGTTTCGGGAGTTAATTGAGGGACTCGACTCAATTAAGGAGCTGCATATAAGAGTCGTGGATTCTTCTTGTATTTACAACAAGCAAAAACATTAATTCACAAAGTTAATATTTCGTTGTGGCCTAAGTCGAACATGCCACATATCCTGAAGGAGCCACATATGAGAAATTATTGAATCACATTCAATTTCAAATTGAAGGATTACAGAATCTAATGTGAATCTGCTTGAAACACGATGAAGATTCGCTTCAATTTCTGAATCCATATCAATTATCGGGGCATTTAAAAAGTCCGATTCAACCTTTGTGGCGGTGAACATTTTTTGGGGCTGATATTGAATATATAATGTGCTAAAAAATATTAAGGCTACTTCCCCTGTTGTGAACCATAGGTATGGTATTATTGTTAATCATTTGTAATATCCCCACAATTTGTTTTTGAAATTTAGCAGTTTACAACACAACAAAGACCTGTTAGGGTTAGCAATGAAAATACAATAATTCTGAAAACTGCAACCCTTTCAAATTTTGATCACCAAGTGTCCAATTTGGAAAGGTGAGAGCATACCGTGTTGAGGGAATCGTTGGTTGCAAATTACTGAAAAGTATTACAATACTTAGGCAGCAAGCCAACCCCTTCCGCTTATACAACGGGTGATGAAAATTCTGAAACTTCCTTGCAGTAAACTAGCCAAGAATAAACCAAACAACTAAAACAACAATCAATCTACCGCTTATGTAGCGGGAGGACGGGAAATGAAGATTACTATCAAGTCCACTGCTTATTTAGCGGGAGGACTGGAAATAATAAACTATCACTCAATCGCTTATTCAGTGGGAGGACATGAGTACAAAATAGAATAGAGATAGGCGGCAGGGACAACCTCTTCCACTTATGCAATGGGGAAATACAAATAAATTGCAGCAAAGGGATTGATTAGTACTATTGAAACAATCTTAAAATAATGAATCATACAACTATTGTTAGAACAAGAGAATTATCAACTCTAATAGAAGGAAAGTTCTACTAGAGATTACAATGGATAATACTGAAATTACAACCCAAATACACACTTAAACAAATCTGAAATGAAACTATCAACAACACCGAAAACGAACCAGCAATAATGAAATGCACACAAATCACTCAAAACTCCACCAAACAGCTCCAAACCGGTGGCAAATGAATGCTAGAGGATAGGCGATCAGACCCCCAGCTCAACAACCCAATCAAATCACCACTGTAAATGTTGCATGCTATCCTAGGGTTGGCTGGAAATGTACAGTCAACAGGGTAGTTTGATCAACAAGAGGAAAATGCACACCAAACCACTTGACATGAGCTCCAGATGATTAATCGTCCAGCAGAGAGGATTCCAACGAGCTATTACCCAGAACAAACAGTCACTCGAGGAGGAAGATACGACTGAAAATGACTTACAACCACTCCAAAAACTAGCAAATTGGAAACACACCCAACACACCAAAACTGAAAAATCTCTCAATCTCTTCAATCAGCACAATCTATCTCTTTGGATTAAAGATAGTCACAAATAATCAGCTAGGTACTGTCTTTCAAGTACAAAACTGATGGTTGCTAGGAAACTCTCAAATTCGAAGTTCAGCTTTGGCACGAATGCTGCAACACTTCGTTACAAATATTCATGGATACCAAAACAAGAGCCCAACACTCTTATTTATAGCTTTTGAAGCTCCAAATTCAAATTCAAATTCACTCCCAAATGGATGCCAAATCCAAATGCACAATCAATTCCCTCAAATTTGTAATTTGCATTTCATTTCTTTTTTCCCCAAAATCGTCCATCACAAGGAAGTAAGTATACTTAATAAAAAAATATCAATAAAGTGCATTATGATGTCCAAAATAAATAAGTGAACTATTTCATAAAATTAACTTATTTCTTTCTAAGGCGTCCAACTCATATTCATCCTTTACTGCCACTTTTGATAAATATAATGCTTATAAAATAATATGCATGAAATTGCACTTTGGTGTCGAAAAAGAAGGTGAAATAATTTGCCCAAATAGACTTAGGATTAAATTAATATTTTTTCCCTTCCTAAGTCGTCCATCCATAAGATAATCAAATATTAATACCTCATGCCTAAGGTATTAATATATTAAAAAATACCTTCTCCTTAAATACTAATTATTGCCAAATTTGAGCTGAAGCCAAGATACTGAACTGCATTGCTAAAAATAGCCATCTAAGTTGGAACACAAGAACCTGCCAAAAATAGAACTAAACCTCTGGATCATCATGCCAAGCTGGAATGCCATAAATAGCTTATGCTGCACTGGCTCAACCCAAAACCCTAAAATAGTAAGTTTCTCCAAACTCCATTAGGGCACAAACTGGGAAGCAACTGTCACTTACTAAAAATAACACTTACTAAAAATAGCATACTGCTAAAAATAGTAAGTGTGCCCACATGCAATTAAACACATATTGAGCAACCGTCAGAACTTACTAAAAATAGTAAGTTCGGAAAAGTCCTCAGATTCGTTTGCATGTCACACCATCGTGAAGCTATCTGAAAACCCATAAAAACCTAGAGAATTTAACTGCTTCCGCCACCACTTACTAAAAATAGTAAGTCACTCAAACTCCATTGCTTGTTATGCATGTACCCTCATTGTGAAGTTTTTTGAAGACCCAAAAAGAATCCAAAATCAAAACTGTAAAATTCCAACATGCAAGCCACCAAAACTGCCAAAGCATCCTCTTAGAAAATAGGAAACCCTAATTATTGCCTCTGATTGACCAATGAGTCTCAGAATTGGCCAACAGTTCCCCAAAACCAACTAGAGTGGAAAAGGGGACATTACAACCCACCCTTCCCAAAATTGCTTGTCCTCAAGCAATGCCCCCACAACTCCAGAAAACACCAAAGCAAGTACGATCCTAGGGTCCCATGTCTGTCTCAAGAAGAATCCACCATGATGATGTTGCGCCACTCTGATCACATTAGTGAAAACATCATGCCACACTTGTGCTAACCTCCCTAGTAACTCCAAAATGTTACCATGCATGATGCTTAGACTGAAAAATTCTGAAGGACTGAAATTAACATCATGCACCATCTCATGTGCATAAAGCTCTAAGTAATCACTATCAACAATCCCACTGTCTACCACAAGCCTAAGCAATAGGAAATAAATTCTACTCAACTCACAATCAAACTCTACAACATATCTCCCCAAGGTGTCAAGCAGAGCGATGACTGTAAATGTGACTTCTCCAAATCTCCCTACTTGGAGGAAAACAATCCTTTGCAGGAGCTCAACAAACTCATTCTCATAACTCCACATGAATCTACTAGGTCTCAATTGAATTATTCTGATACAACCATGGAGACTTTTGAAATCTCCTATAGTTCCCACTCCAAACACCTCAGAATGATGAACCATAGAAAGCAAAGGTTCGTTGTCCCAATCATAAGTAGAAGAGAGGGCATAAGAATAACTACTAGTTAGAGGTTGAACACTTTCCATACACATATACTGATTGCCCCAAATCGCCATACCTCTCATCTGAGCTCATGAACCCGTCCTACCAGGAGACTACAAAGTCTGAGAAAGAGTACATAGCAGCCCACCAAGTCTGAAATGATTGAGTTTGAGATATGATTTTAGAAGAATCAACATCCAAGAAGATGAACAGCTGCTGGAACACAAGAAATCGTTACCCAAAACAACACATCTGCTCACGTCCAAGGCTGGAAATTTCCTCTCTGTGGCTCCAACTCCATATAGAACCATCCTCTGCTCAGAATAACTTCCCAATCCACTAGTTGATGAGAAAAAGGAACCATCAAACACATCTGCTGATCAGAATATGAACACATGTGTAAGCTGATCAGATTGTGGATAGTAGTGCTAACGCTCATTGTCACAACTCCAAGACTCTCTGAAATATGAGCCATAGTATGAAAAAGTTCACTGTCTTGGACCAAGTTTGGAGGTAAACTGTTAAAGTTTACAACATAAACCTTCATAAAGACAACTCCTTGAGTTTGGAAAGTTTGAAATAAACAATGAGTACTGCTGTAAATGATTGAAATCAATGAAGAGTGATTTGATTGAAGTGCTCTACATGGAGGACAACAGTAGTACCAATGAATTTTCCAAGTATAAGCATAAAAGTTGAGCATTCCAATGCTCAAAAATAAATCAAAGGTGATTGGAAAACACCTCCAAGCAATCTCCAATTGAAAACCATTACTTGCATAATCCAACAAATTTTCCCAACTCCCTTGAATGAGAGCAAACCATAAAGTGAAGTGACTAATCTGCAACCGGTCAGCAAGCCCAAGTTTGAAAATCTGATCCATTCTTTTCCAAAGAAGATGCCCAAGAGTATGCATTTGATCAATGTTCCAACCCTTATATTTTTCTCTAATCCACCTGTAGGTGAAACAATGGAAACACACAATGGCTGGTAAAGAAAGGAACAACATCTTTAGGTCTGAAATCTTGATCCTTATCACTCCAAAGGTCACTCCTATGACTCCGAGTACTCTCTATCAATTCTCGTTGAGAATCCCAAGAAAAGGATATCCAACCAAGAACAATCTCTTGCATACCTCGAGCGTTGCACACTAGAACTCCGAGTCCCATCCAAATCAACACGCACTTTAGCAGAATATGTGACTTCTTGTGTAACCTCATATAAGTTATCCATGAAAGCATTAATGACTAAGGTACAAGGAGTAATTGTTGACTTCGAAACCAACCCCAAAGGAAGACTAGTATATGCTAAAACATTACTGAACCCGAGGAAGGATTGTCAAGTATATAGATTTCATATTTATATCCTTTCTCCAGAGCTACATAAAAAAAAAGCTTGAAACTACCTTTCCTTATTGCTGTTCTGAAAATTCCAACAAGCTTAAGAACAATGTTTGGAAACCTTTCAAAATACAAAGTGTAGAAGTCTCTATGAATCAATTCATCCCATGAAAAAGGAACATCTCCAACTACATATGAAAGGCATGCAAGACTACTCATCAATTGTGATTTGATATGAAGTGTCCCACTTGTTGGCCAATTCCAAAACTCAAGACCACACTTACAACTCATCATGTTGTATGGAACAATTATGCCTCCTACTTTCATATCATCCAAATGTATCCTCCCATCTCTTCATTTACATATATCATATCTAATGGCTTCCCAAGAGAGTAGCCAATCACCTCATAAAGTGAACATGAATCAAAACCAAGCTGGAAAGCACACTCTAATTGAAGTCTTGGATCCCACACCTTGCCATTTTCACCAAGTGCAATGCTACAGTTGTGAGTTGTTCCATCATCCAACTCAAAAACTGGATTGTCATCTATCTTCTCTATACCCATCTCAAACAATGGGTTATCATTGAAAACCACAAACTGACTTTCCAAGATGCTATGATGAATACCAAAATTAAAATCTTTGTCATACCTTTCAGTAGTGACTCCATGACTGCCCCAAGTCTCATGTACCTCCTCTTCGAAGCTTGTCTCATCATGATTATGCCCAACAAATCCCAAACTAAGGTTTGATTGCTTGCCAAGATGAGGTGAAGGTGATGAAACAATGCTAGGCTCAATTAGAGGGGAACCAAAAGAATTCACACTTCCTTGTGGCTAATCCATCATAGTGAAGAGCACACAGTTATACTAAGAGGGGGGAGTGAGTCAGTATAACAACAATATTTTATCAATTTAAACTTTTTCAACTTCAATCATAAGTATATAACTTATCTCATTAACATATTCATTGCACACCAACATTCATATGTGATCTAAATAATATGAACACAAGTAGAACATGGGATATATACGTGGAAACCCTTACGAGATATAACCACGGTAATAAATGCTTTTATATAAATCTTCTTTTACAATGTTCGTAGGCACCAACCTACTAGAGGCACCAACCCCTAACTTTGTTTGTGAGCACCAACCCACTGGAAGCACCAACTCCCAAATCTGAATTTGTGAGCACCAACCCATTGGAAGCACCAACTCCCACTTCTGATTTTGTGAGCACCAACCCACTTCATATAAATTTGAATTTCCACCTTTACAATGTTGCTATAACAACAGATGATGGACAATTTGATCTTCTCAAATCTGTTGTGATGAATAATACTAATCAATCACATAAATCTGATCATAATCTCCTCATAACTCTGTCATAAATATGTTCCCAAACTGCACATATAAATCTGCTCATAAGTCTTCTTTATCTCTGCACGAAATGCTACATAATCCTCCCACTATATCTGCATACACTTCTCTTCTATCATCATCAATATGTCTTTATAAATCTACACACATTTCTCTTTATATCTGCATATACATAAATCTGTCATAGAAATCTGATCATGGATTCTTCACAAGCCTGTGATATAAATCTGTTCATAATCTGTCCATATGCCTGAGACTACTCTTCTCACAGTCTTCTCATAAATCTCCACTTGATCCTTTTTTAAAACTCTCCTTATACCTTCAACACTATACACTGCTCACCTACAGGTGTATATAATTATTATCTTCTCAACATATATACACCCACGACTCTCTTCCTCTCTTTTTATATTTTCATATTTCACACATAATACCTTTCTCACATTCTTCTCATACTCAATGTCTTATAGTCTGAAAATTATTTCAGACTTGTATACAGACCACACACTTCTGTCTGTACTTTCAGAATTTTAGTATTCCTGTGTATATTAAAAAGTGTCTTTAATACATGCACAATAGCATCTTCTTTTTCACTTTTCTTAGCATTCTGTATTTCATTCACTCACAGCTACCCATCTCATATTCTTATTGTATTTTAAATCTTCTTTGAAAGAATACGACTCCTGTAAGAGAGACGATGCTTCACCATAGATATATTCTTTTTCTTACAAATTATTTCTTCATACCTCCTTTGAGACGCCTCCTTTCATAAATATAACTCTTCCAAATAAATCGTACCTTTTTGCTGACTTGTCTTAAATGGCATATTATATTAATTACTTGACAAACCTTTCTTATCTAAAGTGCTACCTTTTGACCTTGAATTAGATGAAAAATTTTACCTTCTTTAATAAGACAACATTGCATATGAGACAAGGAATTTGTCTTTAACTAAAACAATTTGTCCTCATGTGAAGAGCGCTGTCTTTAAGAATATTAATCACTTTCTTTCGTGTGATAAACTTTGCACCTTTTCATGTATAATAATCATAGGTTACCATTTGGCGAGTCTTCTTAATCGCACCATTTTATTGACCCGTACCTTATGAAGGTAATTACACATCTTTTAACTAATCCTTGTTTCAAAGCTTGCTTATAATATTATCCACATTCTTGTCAATTCACCAAATCGTCTCTCTTTAGAATAGTCAAAGTGCTTCATTCATTCTTTAGCCACGTATGTTTTAACAACACATCACTATGAAATGAAACACCACCTTTCACTAATGACAGATCTTCATTTAATATTAATTACATCCTTTACTAACTTTATTAAACAAATACTCCCTTTTGCATCTCCTCCATTAATCAATTTTATTAATACATTGCTGTTAGTTAATTTTCTTAGTCATTAATCGACTTACACTTGTCTTCTCACGAAATTTCTTATCCTTATGATTTTCATTTTGTTTATGTGTCGATACTCCAAATATACGTATCATCTTTAGACTTTGTTTATCGGTTTATATTCTATGAATTGCCAACTTGTATGTGGCATTGCTTTTTACTTTAATAAGAAGTCAACCTTTCTCTTCACTGACAAAATGATCAACTTTCACTCAGTATATTGGCACGGGATCTATATCTCCAACTACTGGGACTGTAATTTATATATATATGATCAGACTATATAGTATGTATGATTGCTCATAATTTGATTGTTGTTCCAAAACTTAATCTCTTTATTTTCTTCGATCACTGACTTGCTGATTCAGAGTCTTCTTTGTCTCAATGCTATGTTACCATAAGTCTTTGATTACTGTCGCTGATTAGTCATGTATTTTGTCACACATTAGTCACTGATTGTCATCTTCCATGTAGTCGATTATCTCAGTCGACTTATCATTATCACCATCTTTGTCTACAAATGCACAATACTTCCTTAAAGAGTTAACCTTGTCGAATATGCCCCTTTATTATATTTTTGTAGATTGTTGGCATGAAAATATTTCTTTAATGTTATCATTGATTACTGTTCAAAGACATAGTCGACTATCACATGCCCACAAAATCTGTCATATGCTATGTTTATGCTGTTAGACATCAACCATTAACTCATTATGGTTGCTGTTATGTAAATCAGATGTATGCCATTCTGAGACTGCTCATTGTCTAATTTTCTGTCATTACCATGCTCACAGCTTTGTACATATCTTCTCAATACTTCTCAGATATGCTTATATGGTTTGATAATAATGCCTTCAGATATGCTTTATATTATACAAATCCACTTGACATTCTTACAGAATCAACCAACATATTCTGATCTTCTTTCTGACGTGTATGCTGACTTGTCATAACAACTTCATTTTTTTTATGAATTGCACATATACTCATATACATTGTGAATGTCTTCTTGCATATTTGACATCAATAACAATACTTCCATCACATAGTTGGTTCTATAATCTCAATGACAGTATCTACTTCAATCTTCATCTTCTCTTCCTTTGAAAGAACATAAATGCATTCAACACCATCACTAGCTCCATAAGCAACATTAAAGGATTCATCATGCACAACCTCAAATATTGATTGTTCTTATTCTTGAATGATGACCTCATCAATGGTAGGTGCATTCATGACATGGGAATCATCATCAACATTCTCAAGCTCCTCACTTGAAATTTTTCTTTCCTCTTCTTGAGCAAACAAAGTAAGAGCTATCATATGGTATTTTTTCTTTGCAAACTCAGTCTTTTAGAATATTTTAAATGGTGGTTCATGAAAAAATTGAAAGGTAATTCTTCCTTAATGACTTGAGGAAGTGTATCATATTCCTCAAACATGCCAACAATTTCTTCTCTAATCTTCTCCTCATATGAACCCATACTTAAATTCTGAATTTCTACCGAAAGCACAGGATGGCAGGAATGACTAATTTCTCTATCACTCGTGGAGAAATTGATCAACTGGGACATCATGTCTATCATAGTATCGAACTTTTCCTCAACTCTCTCCACAACCCCATTGGCAACATTCTAATCTCATGTTCTCTCTGCCACTGAATCCACTGAATCTGCTGAATCAGCTGAATCAACTTCCTTATCTCCGTTCCTCAAAACCTCTGAAAAGGTTTCTTCTACTGGCACTGACTATATTTGATACTGCTGCCTTCTATGTTCCCAGTTGTAGTATCTGATATATTTGTCACTCATGGAACCCTTCTGTCACACAGGCTGGCAGGATGTGTGGCTATGATACCACTATAATATCCCCACAATTTTTTTTTGAAATTTAGCAGTTTACAACATAACAAAGACCTGTTAGGGTTAGCAATGAAAATACAATAATTCTGAAAACTGCAACACTTCCACTTTCTGATCACCAAGTGTCCTTCTTCTGGGAAGGTGAGAGCATACAGTGTTGAGGGAATCGTTAGTTGCAAATTATTGAAAAGTATTACAATACTTGGGCGGCAAACCAACCCCTTTTGCTTATATAGCAGGTGATGGAAATTTTGAAACTTCCTGGCAGTAAACCAGACAAGAACAAACCAAACAACTGAAAGAACAATCACTCTACCGCTTATGCAGCGGGAGGATGAGAAATGAAGATTACTATCAACTCCACCGCTTATTCAGTGAGAGGACTAGAAATAATAAAACTATCACTCAACCACTTATTCAGTGGGAGGACATGAGTACAAATTAGTATAGAGATAGACGGTAGGGCCAACCTCTTCCACTTATGTAGTGGGGAAATACAAGTAAATCGCAGCAAAGGGATTGATCAGTACTACTGAAACAATCTTACAATAATGAATCCTGCAACTACTATCAAAACAAGAGAATTATCAACTCTAATAGAAGGAAAGATATACTAGAGATTACAATGGATAATACTGAAATTACAACCCAAATACACACTTAAACAAATCTGAAATGAAACTATCAACAACAATGAAATGCACACAACTCACTTAAAACTCCACCAAACATCTCCAAACTAGCAGCAAATGAATGCTAGAGGATAGGCAATTAGACCCCCAGCTCAACAACCCCATCAAATCACCACTGAAAATGTTGCACATTGCCCTAGGGTTGGCTAGAAATGTACAGTCAGCAGGGAAGTTCATTCAGCAAGAGGAAAATGCACACCAAACCACTTGACACGAGCCTCCAGATGATGAATTGTCTAACTGAGAGGATTCCAATGAGCTATTACCCATAAAAAACAATCACTCGGGCAGGAAGATATGACTAAAAATCACTTACAACCACTCCAAAAACCAACAAACTGGAAACACACCCAACACACCAAAACTGGAAATCTCTCAATCTCTTCAATCAACACAATCTATCTCTCTGGATGAAAGATAGTCACAAATAATCAGCTAGGCACTGTCTTTCAAGTACGAAACTGATGGTTGCTAGGAAGCTCTCAAATTCAAAGCTCAACTCTTGCACCAATGTGACAACACTTTGTTGCAAATATTCATGGATACCAAAACAAAGAGCCCAACACTCTTATTTATATCTTTTGAAGCTCCAAATTCAAATTCAAATTCACTCCCAAATGGACTCCAAGTCCAAATGCACATTCAATTCTCTCAAATTTGTAATTTGCATTTCATTTCTTTTTTCCCCAAAATCATCCATCACAAGGAAGTAAGTATATTTAATTAAAAAATATCAATAAAGTGCATTATGGTGTCCAAAGTAAATAAGTGAACTATTTCATAAAATTAACTTATTTCTTTCTAAGGCGTCCAACTCATATTCACCCTTTACCGCCACAATTGATAAATATAATGCTTATAAAATAATATTCATGAAATTGCACTTTCAATGCTGGAGCCATCAATATAGTATTTGGATTCATTCATGGAAGCTAGGTTAAAATATATTCTGCAAAGTACTTCTTTGTTGTGAATGCTCCAAATGGTTATATTATGTTTAATGTTCAATCCTAAATACATTGCAACTATTTGACAAAATGCCTATAGTTTGAATCAAAGATGTAAAAATCTTAATCGGCAATAAATCTTTTGGCCGAAATTTTTAAAAAAATCGGGAATCGGCAAAAAATCGAGTAAAAATCGGCAATAAATCGGCAAAATTATCGAACATTTGAAAATATATAATTTCTTAAAATATTATAAAAAACATAGTAATTTATATTTAATTTAATACCACATACATAAAATATACCATATATTTATTAAAATTGAGTACACGATTGATAAATTAAATTATATTAAAATTTAAATATATACGATATTATATTCATTTATTAAAAATATTAAAATTTACATTAATATTTTAGACAAATAATATTAGACTAATAAATTAGATGTATTTAACTTTAAATATAATTTTATTAAATATTAAAATAACAAAATTTAATTCTAATAAATTCATAAATTAATAATAATAAAACTATCGTTTTAAACTTTTATGTATTGATTCAAAGTAATGTTTATTTCGAAACAATCTAAGTCATAAATTAATAATAACGAAACTATTCCTTAAGAAAACCCTACCGTAATAGTTCAAAACTTCAAATGGTTAGACTTAGGAATGTTGTCTGCTACTGTATTTCAATGCTGCCGTATTTCAAATTTCCGAATGCCCATCTTGAAACCCTCGATAAAGTCGGAGACTCGAAGCCATAAAAAAGCGAAAAAAATCCTCAAGAACACGATTTTTACTAGGGCGTGATTTTTTATTTTGAACTCACAATTTCAACTGAAAAAATCTCGATTTTTACAGCTAAAAAACTGCGATTTTATAGATAAAATCGATTGCGATTTTATCGCTGATTAAATCGGCTGCCTATTTGACTCCCGCTATATTGCGATTTTGGCGATGTTTTGCCGATATTTTCATCCTTGGTTTGAATATTGTCTCTTGTGAGTTCTTTACGCTGTTATCCTCAAACACAAATAAAACACACTAGGAAACAACAAAACAGTAGAAATTCCCTTAGGTTGGGTATCCTCACATTAAGAGCCAATTGTCTGACAAAATTCCAACTCAGTGTGAACTTAATAAACAACAGATTAGGTAGGAAGTATTTGAAGACTGGAGCTCATCAATAAAGAGACATTGCAAGGAATTTGTTGTAGTTATCGACTGCTGGGTACAATTTGTAATGCACTGATTATTTGGTGTTGGAGGCATCCTCTTGTCATAACCAGAGTAATAATTCCTATGTCATATCATTAGTTTGGAAAGAACACCTTCATTGGATTGTTCTTGAAATCTGAAGTCATCCCAAAACCATTGTGAAGTTTTGTAAATTTAGAGCGTTGTTTGAGGTAGATAGGCCAATTTTGAGTTGGGGTTACTAAAGACAATTCCTACCAACCTATTGAGAAAAGATTATGAATTTTTGAATTTTAGTTTATACCATGGCAACAAAGGACACTAAACAACTAGCAAGATCACTCTACTTAGCAGGTAGCAAGCTTAGTGAGCATTTTCAATCAAGGAATGAGGTCTTGAATACTCTTAAAAGGGTAGAAGAATGTTTGATTCTTGTAAAACAATCACCTCCTATTTTGTTGCAGATTTCTTTTGCACCTATTGTGACTACTTTAAGTCAACACAGATGGTTAAAGCATGCTGATGGTGAGGTAAGGTTGTTGGTTACTACTTCTTTTATGGAGATCATAAGAATCTCAACACCTCAAGAACCTTATGAAGATAATGTAATGAAGGAGGTACTACAACTAGTGGTTGATAGTTTCCAATATCTTGGGGACATTAGAGCTCATTATTTTCCTAGAAGAGTTGCCATACTAAAAGTATTTGCAAAAATCAGGTTGAGTAATATAATGCTTGACTTGGGATTGTATGACTTAATACACACCATGTTTCAACATTTCTTGGTCACAATCAAGGGAGAACACAATGAAGATGTTATTGCAGCCATGAAGGCCAGTATGGTTATAGCAATTAATGAGAGTGATGCTCATTTCCAACCACTTATGCATATGTTGTTACCATTTTAAAGGCAAGAACATGATGCTTCTAAATCTGTTTATGAGTTGGTCAACAAAGTGCTCAAACATTGTGAGTAGAAAAATGAAATGTTCAAAAAAGAATGGGCTGAAGGAAAAATAATTTCATTGGAATTACATCTTGCAGGATCTCCTATAAAGATTAAGAATCAAATGAGGAAAGAGCAAATTTGTTTCACATGTCAAAAAGCTTGGACACTTGATCATATTTGTGTAACTAATAAAGGGAAAAATATTTTGCAGCCAAATGGTGATGAGGAAAAGGATGTAGAGGAAAGAGTTTCCGTGAGTCATGAGGAGAAAGCTAAAACTACAACCTTGAATGCACCAGTTATTGTGGATGGTGAAAGTAAAAGGGATAATGGCTTCCAATCAGCAAAAGTTCATGATATAGAGGAAGAATCATTTGCTACAGGTGAGGAGTATTCCGAACTCTTTATTGGTGATTTGAAGATCCGTATTGATAGAATAAATGAAGAGAGAAACTTCCTTGATGAATCCATATATGATCATGATGCTATTCCATTTGTGCTACATGAATAGTGATAGCTCATATACTCTAGATGACTTTGAACAAAGACCTTTAGTATTGCAAGATTTGATGGATAGATTATTGGTCACAAAGGAGAGGGTTGTACAAGTATTAACAAGGGTAGATGATTCTCACAAATACATTGAAGATCTTATGTGGAATACTCAAATTGATGAGAGGCACAAAAGAATTTCATGTGGAGTCACTAGTACGCAATTACACACAATTACACACAATCAAAGAAGCATTTGAGAAGATGAAATCATGGTGTAGGAGCACCAGGAATTTTAGGGGTTTTGACTTATTTTTGGTTTGAATCTAGGTCCATGATGACCGTTTTGTATTTATCTCTAATATGTTTCTTGTAGGGTCGGTTTTGTGTCAATGATAATAAAATGGGAAAAGATGTTCAGTTGGTTGTAACTGGAACACCAATAGTCATGGTATGACTGTTGGTGTCCAGAAGTTGTAGTTTTTATATGCCTCATAAGATATGAGGCAGGAGTTAGTGCTTGTTACTTTTTGAATGAAAGATTGAAGGAAGGAGGAATAAAAACGATTCATTTTCTATAGTTTAAATCGTTCTCTGTATTCTTTCCTTGGCTTGCACGACCTGTACGGTCTGTCACAGATTTGAATTTCCGACTAGTTAATCATGTTATGGATTAAAGCCCATTTGAGTCTGTAGGTGTATTGGGTTAAACAAGTCCATAGTTTTTGTCATTTTAGTGACAGGAAGAGATCGAAGCCAGGAATTAAGGAAGTTTGAAAGTCCATAATATGAACGACCACCATTCCACCATACTGTAGATAAATTTAGGTGGAATGGGTCGTGTTAGGGTTAGTTTAATGGTAGAATTAGATATTGCAGTAGAGGGTGGAGTGGAGTTTGTCTACCTTCAAATATAGACCTAGCATCCTCATGTGCTAGGTTTGGGAGTTGATGAAGACAAAACATGTTGACAAACTCTGCAATTTCTCATGTTCAACAAGACTGAAGATCCTATGAGTTGATAGGGAAATGGTGAGTGAAGGTTAATATCACCCTTTGTTGCACCAAGTGGTATCAGAGCACGATTGTAGATCAAAAGGGAGAAGTGAAAGAAAACAAGTAAGTTCAAGTCCAAGATGCCTCCAAAAGGTTATTCTGTAGCTCGGGAGATTCGGGAATTGAAAGATTAGCTGCTCTCGAAGGAAAGACTTTTCAAATAATCTCAAGAAGTAACCTTGGCTTGGTTAACAACTTTGGAGAAGAATCAAAGAGGAATGGTCAGTTGTGATCAAAGTGATGAGGAGGAGAAAGGGGGTGACGGTAATAGCCCTCCTATTGTGGGTCAGCAGGTGTCAGAGACACCAATGGACCCAGAAGAGTTTATAATGATAAGGATGCTCAAGGCTGTGAAAGGGGATTATGTCTCCATGGCGAAGGTTGAAGTGCCCATGTATGGAGGAAAAAGAGATAGTGAAGAGCTCCTAGCATGGATAGATGCACTTGACAATTTCTTTGAATTTGAGGAGGTAGATGATACCAAGAAGGTAAGGTATGCCAAAACAATGTTGAAAGGTCCAACACTCACTTGGTGGAATTTTGTTCAAAAAGAGAAGGTGAAAGAAGGTAAAACAAAGATAGTGTCATGGGAGAGAATGGTCTCAAAAATCAAGGCCAAGTTCCTACCAGTTGATTATGCTATGGACACATTTAGGAAACTTCAAAATTTGATGCAGAAGGATATGGATGTTATGCCCTATACTGAAGAATTCCACAAACTAACTTTGAGATTCAGACACCATGAAGATGAGGTGGAGAAGATTGCAAGGTATGTAAATGGGTTGAGATTCAATATACAGGATGAATTGCGCTTGGCCAGCCCAACGACTATGGAAGAATGCTATCAACTTGGTTGTAAGACTGAAGAAAAGATTAAGAGAAATCAAGAACAACAAGAAAGAGGTAGGGGAAGAAATTTTAGAGGCAAACAAAATCATAGTGGAAGAGGACCATAAAAGGACCCAGGTGAGCAGAATACAAACCAAGAGTTTAATGGTGATTCAAGAGGAAGTTTTAGGGGTAGGAGACCGGGAGGTAGATGAAGATTCAATGGACCAGGAAGGGGTTCTAATACTTTCTCAGGAAAGTTCTATAACTGCAAGAAAATTGGACATCTAGTATGGAAGTGTCCTGATAAAGCTGATACAAGTTCTTATAATGGAGAAAAGAGGAATCAATTAGTGCGGGAGGAGGATGAAGGGAGTGTGAACTCTCCTTCTGTTCATGTCACTCTGGAGATGGGAGAATCTTTGATGATTAAAAGGACTCTAATAAAAGTACCAATCATCAAGGAGACTCCACAAAGGAAAGCCTTGTTCCGAACAACTTGCAAATATCAAGGCAAGGAATGCAAAGTCATAGTTGATTCAAGTTCAACAGATAATATAGTGTCTTTAGAAATGATAGAAAAACTTAAGTTGAAGAGAATCCCTCATCAAAATCCTTATAAGATATCATGCCTTAATAAGGGACATCAGGTACTTGTGAATGAGCAGGCATGGGTAGAGTTTAATATGGGTCCTTACAAGGACAAAGGTCTATGTGATATTGTTCCAATGCATGTGTGACACCTTCTTCTTGGAAGGCCTTGGCAATTTGATAGGAGAGTCCAACATGATGGGCATATAAACACTTATGTTATTGAGAAGGATGGAGTGTCTTATACCCTTGAACCACTGCAAGAAGATATGGGTGTAACTCATGAAGGACCTAGTGTCATGGTGGTGAAGGGAAAGGACTTTTTGAAGGACCTTGAGGAGGAAGGATGTGGATATGCCATTGTAGCTAAACCAATATGCAATACTATAACTAGTGACAAGGAAGAAGTCCCAAATGAAGTGTAGGGTCTACTTGACAAGTATGAGAATATAGTAGTGGAGGAGTTGCCAAATGCTTTGCCTCCAGTCCAGGATGTAAGTTATCACATTGACTTAATACCTGGTGCAAGTCTGTCCAATGAGGCAATATAGAAGATGACACCTAAAAAAAATGAGGAGATAAAAAATCAGGTGCAGGAGTTGTTGGATAAAGGTTTAGTAAGAAAGAGGCTAAGTCCATGTGCTGTGCCAACTGTATTGGCAACCAGAAAGGATGGGATGTGGATACTTGCATGGAATCCAGGGATATAAACAAAATCAAAATTAGGTACATATTTCCTATACCTCAGAGAGAAGACCTCATGGACAACCTAGCAGGTGCAAGGTACTTTTCAAAGATAGATTTAAGGAGTGGTTATCATCAGATAAGGGTAAGAGAAGGTGATGAGTGGAAAACAACATTCAAAACCAATGAAGGCCTCTATGAATGGTTAATGATGCCCTTGGGGTTGTCTAATTCCCCTAGTACATTCATGAGACTCATGAATGAGGTTTTGAGGGATTTTATCAATAAGTTTGTAGTAGTATACTTGGATAACATTTTAGTTTAAAACAAGACAAAAGAAGAACACTTGGACATGGTGTTAAGGAGATTGAATAAGGAAAGACTAATGATCAACATCAAGAAGTGTGTGTGGATGAAAGAGGAACTTGTCTATTTAGGATTTGTGATCTCCCAAGGAAATTTGCAGATGGATCCCACCAAAGTGGAAGCAATAATTAGTTGGTCTACACCTAGGATAGTTGGAGAAGTTAGGGGTTTCCATGGTTTGGCAAGTTTTTACCGCACATTTATCAGAAATTTCAGTCATATTATTGCACCAATGATTGCACCATTAAGGGGGAGAAAAAGATCAGGTTTAAATGGACAAAGGAAGTAGATCAGAGTTTTGAATTCTTGAAGAAAAAGGTATCACAACAGCCAATCCTTACACTCCCTGATTTTGGTAAAGTATTTACAATTGAGTGTGATGCTAGTGGGTTTGCAATAGGGGCAAATATTAAGTCAAGAAGGCAAACCAATTGCATTCTCTAGTGAAAAACTAAATGAAGCCAAAAATAAATATTCATCATATGGTTTGGAGCTTTATGCCATGGTCCAAGCACTCAAAAAATGGAGACATTACCTTCTACCTAAGGAGTTTGTAGTATTCACTGATAATGATGTTTTGAGTTTTCTTAACAGCCAAGAGAAACTAAGTCATAAATGGGTAGAATATCTTCAGGCCTATACATTCACAAACATAAGAAAGGTCAAGCCAACAAAGTGTGGGAATAGATAGTTTTAGAGGTATGTATGCTACTGATGTAGATTTCAGTGATGCTTTTAATGTATGGCAACAATTTCAAGGTTCATTTCATAAAGACTGAGAATTTTGTGTTACAAGACGGGTTACTCTTGAAGGGGGCCTGGTTGTGTGTGCCTAAATGCTCAATGAGGGAGAACTTGGTGAAGGAAAAACATTGTGGTACACTTTAGGGGGACATTTTGGTTGTGATAAACTTTGGAACAGGTCAAGAGGTTTTACTATCAGCCAAAGATGCACTTGTATGTGAAAAAGTTTGTTGATAGTTGTATGATATGTCAAAGGGCTAAGGGCTCAAGTTCCAATGCTGGTTTGGAAAATTGGATCCTAGTGACTCCCCACCCAGGAGAGAGAAAGGAAGCCACTAGGATAATTTTTACTTGGGAGGAACTTTAAATTCAAAAGAGGCGTTGAATCCACTAGATCCAAATCTAAGAGAGACAAGGATCTGAATACTAAGTGGATTGCAAGAGGTTGAAGTGTGATTTACCCTCTTTTGTAAATGAGAAAGTTGACTTGTTGACTATATGGAAAAGGGAGAGGAAATGAGTGAAATGAGGAGCTACCGGTCTGGGATCATGTTGTAACTTTGGATCTGAGATAATTAAACTGACACGGATCTGCCCTAAAAATTTGGAGAAAATTTGTCAGGACCATGACGGGAATGTACATGGTTCACCACAAAATCTGTGAAATGAAAAGGGTTCTTTCGTCTCTGCAAATGAAGCCCAAACCTGCAATTACAACTACGCACCTGTAACCTACACAAAGAGAGAAGAAAAGGGGGGTTGTGGATAGGGTTTTCCTTAGTCAAACCCCGGTTGAGGAATCAACCTAGAAAGAAAGTAATTGCAAATGCTTGAATGTAAACAATGGAGATGTATACCTTGTAGATCTGCAACTTGTTGATGATGATTGCTTTGCTTAATGAATGTAACCATAAATATTATATGAAATGGCATGTAACATGATAAAACCCTAACACACACACATGATTGCAAATGAATGTTGTAATGTTGCTCCAATGAATGAATGAAGAAGACTTGAGTGCTTAATGATGACCTTGAAATCTTGTATCTTCTCCTTATGCTCTCTATCTCTTATCCTCTGATATCCATCTATGCGCTATCCATCTGTCCTTGAATGAGGGTATTGAATTCCCTTTTATATGCGCCTCAAGGATTAATTTTCAACCGTCGAAGGCCGACAAAGAGGAATAACAAACCCCGAAGACAAGAAGTGCATAGGAGATCGGGCAACCCACACATAGGACCACCCTAGGAGGTGGGGACATGTCCTAGGGGGACAAGGGCACCACTACCCTATCCTAGGGGGGACAGGGGTGCCACGCCCCATTCATGCCCTATTTTGGGGCCCGGACAAGGTCTAGAGAAAATACAAGACATGAAGGAGGAAGGGAGAAGGGTTAGAAATAGGTCCTGGTTAAGGAAGGGGATGTTGTTGCCAAGGTGAGGACCCCAAATATGGTTAAAATTGCATGGGTTGCAATTTTATGACACTACAATTAGCCCCCACTTTAGCGGGAGTATGGCTTATGCCTCTACTGCTAGTAAAGTAGAAGAAAAGAGAGATGAAGATGGGAGATGTGGAGCCAAACCATAAGGAGTATAAGACATCACTGATATTGAGGAGCAAAAAGCCCCCAATATTAGGGTCTTAACTCATGCTAACATATGTAAGAGCACACAAAACAAAATGGCACACGCCACACAAAACAAAGACAAAACACAAAAATACACACAACAAGAACAAGACACAAGACGACAAACCAACTAGCTGAAGAGATCTTGAGCTCAGATGTTTCAACAACTAATCAGGACACAAAGACCAATGCCATCACATAAACACAAGTGATCACATAAAAGAGCAAAACTGACATCATCCATGAACTATCAATAGTAAAACTATGAGTTCATGAGAGGAAGAAGAGAGAGAACATGAATAAACACTTTGGTGATCCATGAGAAGAAATGCAAAGAAGAAAGAAACCATGGAATTCTTGCCACTAAAAAAAGGTGATCCATGGAGAGAAGGACATGGAAAATCTCGCCCCTAGAGCTTGCCTAGGTGATCCATGTAAAGAGAGAGAGTGAGAACTCCGTAAGTTCCACTCAACCTCATGCGCGTGTGTGCAAGTGAGGTTTGAAGCGCCTCATAGGAGTCTATTCCCAACCTCTATAAAATGTATAGTACAAGTGTCAAGAAAGGTGTGATATCTGTCTCTAATAGACCATGCTCTGGTTCCGAGAATAATCACCCCATGTCAGAGAAAAGTGGTGTCATCTCACTCTAAGAGACAGTGCTCTGGTTTCGAGAATGACCCACTGTACAAGAGAAAAGTGATGACATCTTTCTCTAAGAGGTTTCCCCCTGGTTCCAAGAATGTCTCATTGTACAAGACAAGAAGAAGTGAAGACATCTCTCTCTAAGAGATCATGCTCTGGTTCTGAGAATGACCCACTGTACAAAAAGTGACGACATCTTGCTCTAAGAGGTTTCCCTTTGGTTCCAAGAATATCTTGCTGTTCAATGCATAAGAGAAGTATAGTACAAAGGATCAGTGTGGGTGCACCCCCTTAAATGTCAACATAGTTTAATGTTGATATCTTAAGGAAAGTGAAACAAGGATACCCACCTTCATCGCAAAGAAGATATTTGCTATGCAACAATGCCATAAATCCAAGCAAGAGAGGGAATACTCTTCAAGCAAGGATAAGATAGTTAAAAAGAGATATCTTGCTGTAAGTGTAAAGGTGATCCTTGGAGGAGAAGAGATCTTTTTTCAAAAAGACATCTACCCCCAAGAGGAGTTGTCTTTAGACAAATATAACATCTTCTAGATCAAGAAAAATAAAGAATATGAATGCAATCCTTCATCCTGTTTCTCGGTGAAAGGGATTATTGATGAGGGATGACTCACTTTTAGCTCCCAGAGGGATGGTTGGATTTATCATAGATGTATATAACCAAGTGTAAAAGAGGTTGTAGTCAAGGATTAACACTTCTTGTATAAGAGAGAATCCTTAAGCCAATAACCAACAATTCTGCACAAGGAATGACATCAAGTAATAGAACTCACACCATCCACATAATAGGGCAAAGTGGATCCCTAGAGAAAGAGAGAGAGAAAGATCATTGCCCCCCAAGCTAAGGGACAAGGAGAAGAGCTTACACAATCTACTAGAGAGAGATTAAACATAAGCAAATGCACAATGAACTTACATGAACACATGCAAGAAAATACATTAGTAAATGTAAAATACACATCTCAAGGAGTGGTAATCTTCGAAAAGAAGAGAGAATAAGCATCGTATATTCCCTAAGGGGGATTAGTCATAAGAGCATACCATTGTAAGAAATGATAATCACATATGAAAAATGCAGCCCCTAAAGGAAATAATGATACAAGGAAAGGGAAAGGAGCAAAAATCCTTGCCCCCCAAGTGAGGAGAACAAGGAGAAATATTACACATTTTCTAATGGTGATTAGTTTCAAGTGATATGCCATCCTTAGTGGAACAAAATCCTGTCAAGGAAAGGATACATACTTCTCAAGAGATAATTTCCTGCTAAGGGGAATATCATACTTGCAAATAATCGAAACCATAGAAGAGGTAAGATTTCCAAGAGAATGAAGGAAAGAGAAGAAGTGCGGTACTCATTGAAGATGCCCCTCTCCAAGCAAAGAGGAAAACCAAACAACAATTATATGCTCACATAGGAATATCCCTATGCAAGAAAAGAGATCTAATAATGAATAATGCACCAAGATAGAGATAAGTGTATGGAAAGAAGAAGAGAAATAGACTTCATGTTGCTGCCACAAAGTATGTTAAAGTGAAACAATACCACCACTAATGATAAAGAGCCCCCGTGAAATGGGATAATTATGCCATCGGATGAAGAGAAACATGAAGGGAAAAGAAGTGCTAAGGTACGATGTTTTTACCAAGAAATATAGCTAGATCTTCTATGAGACAAATGTGTGCAAGATCATATTGTAGTTGAACAAATTTCTTAAATGCATAACATTTTCCAATAGAATGTGAATATAAATCATGAAAAATGCAATATTCAATACCTTTCACTTGCTTAAGATTTTTGTTTTTATTTTGAGGAGGAAAGGAAATGTTCTTGTCATATTTCAATCTCCAATAGATTCTTGCAGCTAATCTGTTAGGATGGTGAATATCATATTTCCATGAAGACGAAGGTTTGTTAGAAGATGGAGTTTCTTTATCAACAATTCTAATTTTGCCACTATCTATGCCATCTTGAATAGATTTTTAAAAATCAAGGAAATCATTAGCATTATGGTCATGGGTTTGATGAAATGAACAAAAAGAATGCTTTGAAGAAGAAGCATTCTTGTGGGCTCTCTTGATTTGTTGTTTTTGAAGGTAATATTTGAAGTTTTGAAGTCTAAGGAATTCGTCCATAGAAAGAGGGGTATCACTTCCTAGGCCTCTTGTAGTAGTTTGTGTAGGAGGATTTATAGGAACACGAATTCCATGCTCAAATTTCCCAATTCCTTGTCCTTTAAAACCTTGTTTCATAATTATATGAAAGCCACGACTATAAGAATGTTGCAATTGACTAGATGGAGGAACAAGATCATGAATTTCTTTGAAATCTGATGTGTAAGGAGGCAGAAAAGGATGTGTAGATGAAGGAGGAGTATCACATGGGATGAGAATCTCTTTGCCTTTATCAAGCTTATTCTTGTTGGAATAATGGGGAGGAATATCTACATCATCTAAAAGCTCATTTTTAGTGATTTCTATGCGAGGAGAAAGGTCATGAATAAAATGCATGACATCATCCTCCCTACATAGACTTTCACATTGAAGATAGGTCTTAGGAGAATAAGGAGGATCTAAAGATGTAAGAGTGTTGATGTTTTCATATTGCCCCCCTTGCTCAAGGGTGTGTGTAGAAGAAGAAGATGGATCTATATTACTTTCCAATGCTTGCTCTCTTGTCAAAAGATCATTGGGTAAAGCATTAGATCTCATTTCTTTCAAGGGTTAGGATCTACAAAAATTTTAAGGTGATTAATAGAGGAAATGCATGTTTTTAACATCACCATAATGCAACATAAATGATACATTAAAGCTTTGAGATCTAACAATGTGGAAATCCTAACAACACAATATGACCAAGTGCTATGAAGAAAGAGAAGCAACAAGAAATGGAAGAAAATCTTATCCGACACATGATAAATGCATGCAAAACTTAATGTAATCACATGTGAAAGAGTAAGTAAATCTAATTTATTAATTGCCATTAAAAGTCTCTTAAGTAAAATCCAAATTTTGTGAAAAAGAAGATCTAAAATTAGGACCTTTTGATGAAAATTAATTTTAAGAGTTGAATTTGATGAAATTTGACTTTGTGTTCGACCTTAGGGAGTGTTAAAATTGATAAAGTACGTTGATTTTCTGGATCTAAGCAGAAAAATATAGTCAATTCCGTCTCTCAAAATTTTGGGAAAAAAACCGAGGACCGTGGCGGGAATGCACACGGTCTGACCAACTTTTTTCTAAATTTTTAGGGATGATAGAGATTATGATTTTAATGTGGAATCCAAAAAAACAACTGATTTTGAGATGTCTAGATCGGTCGAAATTGCAGTCAAAGGTTGAAAGTAGGAGAATCTTAAAAATAGGGTTTTATGATGTAACCACTGAATTTTCAAAGTAAAGAGACAGATTTGAATTGCAATTTTGAAATAGAAATCAGATCTGAAACAAGCAATGCAAATTTTACACTTCACAAGCTTAATTTTCTCAAAATGAAAAATTAGGGTTTTTTATGCAATTAACCTCTAAACTTTGCAAATAGATCAAACTTGAAAATAAAAATTTGAAATTCAAATTGCAATTAATCAAATCTAAGAATGAGAAATCAGAATTAATGTGTAAGACGTTGGGTTCACCAAAATGTAAAGTGGAAAATTGGATCCTAGTGACTCCCCACCTAGGAGAGAGAAAGGAAGCCACTAGGATGATTTTCACTTGCAAGGAACTTTACTTTCAAAAGAGGGGTTGAATCCACTAGATCCAAATCCAAGAGAGACAAGGATTTGAATACTAAGTGGATTGCAAGTGGTTGAAGTGTGATTTACCCGCTTTTGTAAATGAGAAAGTTGACTTGTTGGTTATGTGGAAAAAGGGAGAGGAAATGAGTGAAATGAGGAGCTACTGGTTCGGGATCGTGCTGTAACTTCGGATCTAAGCTAAATAAACCAATGCAGATCTGCCCTGCAAATTTGGAGAAAAGTTGTCAAGACCGTGGCGGGAATGTACTTCGTCCGCCACAAAATCGGCAAAATGAAAAGGGTTCTTCTGTCTCTGCAAGTGAAGCCCAAACTTGCAATTACAATTGCGCACCTGCAACCTACACACATAAAGAGAAGAAAAGGGGGGTTGTGGATAGGGGTTTACCTCAAAAAAATCCCGATTGAGGAATCAACCTAGAAAGAAAGTAATTGAAAGTAATTGCAAATTCTTGAATGTAAACAATGGAGATGTATACCTTGTAGATCTGCAACTTGTTGATGATGATTGCTTTGCTTCTTGAATGTAACCACAAATATTGTATGAAATGGCATGTAACATGACAAAACCCTAACACACACACATGCTTGCAAATGAATGTTGTAATGTTGCTCCAATGGATGAATGAAGTAGACTTGAATGCTTGATGATGACCTTGAAATCTTGTATCTTCTCCTTATGCTCTCCATCTCTTATCCTCTATTATCTGTCTATGCACTATCCATTTGTCCTTGAATGAGGGTATTGAATTCCCTTTTATACATGCCTCAAGGATTAATTTTCAACCATCGAAGGCCGACAAAGAGGAACAACAAATCCTGAAGACAAGAAGTGCATAGGAGATCCGACAACCCACACATAGGACCACCCTAAGAGGTGGGGACAGGGGCGCCACGCCTCTGTCCTGCCCTATTTTTGGGCCCGGACAGGGTCTAGAGCAAATACAAGACATGAAAGAGGAAGGGAGAAGGGTTAGAATAGGTCTCGATTAAGGAAGGGGATGTCATCGCCAAGGTGAGTACCCCAAATGTGGTTAAAATTGTAGGGGTCGCAATTTTATGACACTACACCAAGCAGACCATGGGAGTCAATAAGTATGGATTTTGCGTTGGGACTACCAAGGACTTCAAGAGGGTTTGATAGTGGTTATGTAGTAGTGGAAAAATTTAGTAAGATGACACATTTCATTGCATGTAAGACAACTAATGATGCCTCTCATATTGCACATTTGTTCTTTAGAGAGATAGTAAGAATTCATGGTTTGCCATTGTCTATAGTATCAGATAGATATCCCAAGTTCATTGGTCATTTTTGGAGAACCTTGTGGACGAAGCCAGGGACTAATTTAACTTTCAGTTCTGCCTACCATCCTCAAAAAGATGGGCAAACTAAGGTTGTGAACAAATATTTGGGCAATTTATTGAGATGTCTGACAAAGGAACATAAGGAAGATTGGGATTTGATCTTGTCACAGGTTGAATATGCCTATAGTGACTCAGTCAACCATAGTATTGGTAAAAGTCCATTTGAGGTTGTTTATGGAATGCATCCAAGGGGAGTCTATGACCTGAGAGACATAAGTGGATTGAATAAAAGAAGTGCACATGTTGAAGATTTTGTTGTAACCATGAAAGATATCCATGAGCAGGTAAGAGAGACTTTAAAGAAGAGTGGGGGGAAGTATAAAGAAAGTGTAGATTTGAGAAAGAAAGATGTTCAATATAAGGTTGGGGATATGGTGTTTACTTATCTCAGAAAGGAGAGGCTTCCTAAAGGAAAATACAACAAGTTAATGATGAAGAAGATTGGTCCTTGCAGAATAATACATAAGTTCGGTCAGAATGCATATAAGATTGAACTCCCACAAGGAATTGCTATCTCACCAATTTTTAATGTGGCTGATTTACACCCTTTTAGGGGATCTGTTGTTGCAGGTCAGGAGGCAGGTGAACCTAAGAATGCTGATGTAGATTGGATTAAAGATCTTCGACCTAATCAACGTATGCATCTTGAAGCTATCCTAGATTCCAAAGTGGTAAAGAGAACAAGAATTAAGGAGTATAAAGAGTATTTGGTCAAATGGTTTGGTTTACCAAATGAGAATGTAACCTGGATGTCTGAAGTAGACATTAACCAACATGGCATCAAAGTTGAAGACCTCATTGAGTTTTAGGGGTTTTGATTTGTTTTTGGTTTGAATAAAGGTCCATGATGATTGTTTTGTATTTATCTCTAATATGTTTCTTGTAGGGTCGGGTTGTGTCAATGATAATAAAATAAGAAAATATGTTTAGTCGGTTGTAACTGGAACACCAACAGTCATGGTATGACTGTTGGTGTCCAAAATTTGTAGTTTTTATATGCCTCGTAAGCTATGAGGTAGGGGTTAGTGCTTGCTACTTGGTGAATGAAAGATTGAAGGAAGGAGGAATAAAAATGATTCATTTTCTACTATTTAAATCGTTCTTTGTATTCTTTCCTTGGTTTGCACAACCTATACGGTTTGTGATAGATTTGAATTTCTGACTAGTTAATCGTGTTATGGATTAAAGCCCATTTGAGTTTGCAGGTGTATCAGGTTAAAGAAGTTCGTAGTTTCTGTCATTTTAGTGATAGGAAGAGTTCGAAGCCAGGAATTAAGGAAGTTTGGAAGTTCATAATATGAACGACCACCATTCCACCATACTGTAGATAACTTCAGGTGGAATGGGTCATGTTAGGGTTAGTTTAATGGTAGAATTAGATACTGCAGTAGAGGGTGGAGTGGAGTTTTTCTACCTTCAAAGAGGGACCTAGCATCCTCATGTGCTAGGTTAGGGAGTTGATGAAGGGAGAACATGTTGACAAACCCTGCAATTTCTCATGTTCGACAGGACTAAAGACCTTATGAGCTGATAGGGAAATGGTGAGTGAAGGTTAATATCACCCTCTATTGCATCAAATCAGACTGCTGGTAGCTCTTAATGGATAGGGATCTTGCTAACAAATTTGTGGAAGACAAGGAAAGTGGGATTGACAATCTTTGTTTCCAGCTAAGCATGGTCTATTTCTCTCTATACAAATCAAGAAATCAAATGTCTATTATGACTACAACCAAAGAACAAGAAGTTGATACAAGGGAGATGGAGATCAAACAAATAGTAGTAGGGATTGATAAACTCTTAAAAGAAGAAATGAGAGACAATGATCCTAACAATTTACATACTAGGGACATCCAAAATGTTGATGAAAGGATTGAAGATTTCCACAACGAAACACCTTGCAGCCTTGTAACTTTGTTCGAAGAAGATGAATTTGATACACCAACTCCTTTGTTCACTTGGGATGAACATGCAACAAGTCAATATTGAGTGAATTGTGATGAGCCCAATGAAAGTATAGAGGAGCCTAAATTTCTGATTTGGGACAACAAAGGTGTAACTTCGCAATCACATGAGTTTGCAAGTTTTACACATGGAAACAATAATGAACAGGGGTCTACAAGTGTTGGAAGCCATAATGCAGGTATTGGCCAAAAAAGTTTTAGTGAAGAGGTGTTTGAAAGAGATGAAGATATGACACAAAAGTACGGTAGAAATTCTGAATTTTATAACAACAGTCATACTTCTTTACACCATCATGAGGTAACAACTTTTTCACATGAGGATGATGATAAGCAGAGTTTTCTAAGTTCTGAAACTTCTTTTGATGATGATCATTTTATTGGTGGAAATGTTGGTTTGATTGTTAACACTTGTAGTGAATCAAACACCCAAGAGTTGACTTTAATGAGTAATGAAGGCAACTACAAATCATCTTTCAATTGACACTAATTACTTATGATATGGCAACTGTTTATTTACTGATTGGCAATTTCATCTTCACAGATATTTTGGTTTTCGATAGCTGTCCTAGGTGGGTTTCCATTGTACTTGCAGATTTGACTTGGTTCACAACAGCTAATGAAGTACACGGGAGTTTGCAGAGATATAACTATTTGTTAGTTATTGCACATGAGCTAGATATCTCCCCTATTCATGAGCACAATGACACCTTTAGCATCATTCTTGTGCCTAGCCTAAGTTATAGCAGCAACATTTGGTGGCCTAATGAGTCGATCTATGTGCATACTAGAGTTGCTTTTGGCATCTTCTGGATGAACTTCTTATTCAGGTGGGTGTTACGGGAAGATGGTATAATGATAGACATCTATTTCTACTCCCATGGTCAGATGGTTAGATCAGTTTAGGATCCGGGTGTTGACAGGATCAATGCTCCATTTCTTATGGATCAGGATGGGTTGCTTCACAACTGGAGGCACAATGTTGTTATTTTCAGAGTAGCGCAATGGATTGGTGAGTCAGTGTTTTTGATATTGACATGGGATCCTCGTATTGTTATGCAGATTCATGATTTCTTGAGGACAAGCAATCTCTAAGGAGGGAGAACTGCAATGTCTCTTTTTTGGGACATTAGAAAATCAATTAAATAATTAAGTTTTAAGTTGTCAAAACATAATAATTTAAAAGACAACTTAATTTAATAATTAATTATTTACTAAAGCAGATTTAAGTGACTTTTATGTTAACGTCAAATTATAAAATAAAGTCACTTTATTACTAAAGGGGAATTCCAAGAGACAGGTAGAGGATATGTGAAGAGTCACATGAATGTGTTATTTAAGTTCATGGAGAGGCTCATTTTGACATGTTTGGTTTATGTTTGGAAATTAATTCTCTTGGAGAGTTTTTGGGAAACTCTAGTTTTCAATAGGTTTGAGGATGCAAACCCTCGAGCTTGGAGGTAGTGGACAGAAACCCATTGTCTATTAGAGTTATCACACAGGTGGTTCACATGTGCTTCAAATGCAATTTGATGGTTGTCCAATCCGATTGTAAATGCTGTGGCCGGGATGGTTAATTTCTGTTGTTGTTCTACTGAGGATTTTAATGGAATGTTTATTTCTAATTTTAGAACTATTATTTCAGTCTGAAAATTAATGAATATTAGTTTAATTTGATGGTGTATTAATATCAATTGCATGTGAAATTGTTAAGTTTTCTGTGAATCTTTGGGTGAAAAATTGGAATTAATATCCGTAGGAGGATATTTCATATCTTCTTTTGGGATGTATTCCAAAACCAGAAAAAGCCAATAATTTTAGTGTTATAGAAAGTAATGACACATTCAAGGTACGATGGGAAGATCGAAAATCAATTATGTCTTGATGGTGACGCATACTTAGAAAGCATATTGCTACCTTTGTGGTGCAGGATTCACAATGCACCTCATTTCGAATTTACTTGCCCATTATGCTAGGTGACTATTAATCAAGTTAAAAGTCGGTTTGGGTTATCTGAGCAGTCAAGTGTAGTGGATAAATGCATTACAAACAAAATTTGGACAACATATCTTGCAATTGATGTATATAAAAGAACAAAAGAAGAGTACAATACAACATCATTGGGCAATGAAGGTAGTACGATTGAGCTTGACAGTCAATCTGCTATGGTGTCATGAAAAAGCACATCAACATGTTCCGTTATAAAATCGCACCATTTCTTAATTAATTTTTTGCATAATATAATCACTGACTTAATCTCCAATGCTACCTTGTATGTAAATCATTGTTTGCATTATGTCTAAGATAGGTTAATAAATTCAATGTTGCCTTAGTCATTGATTCAACTAATCAAACTGTTTTTCATACAAATTGGTGTTCTTCTATTTGATGCATCAAACAATATTAATTATTGTTTTCATTAGCTTTGGATGTCTGATATGTTCTCCACAATTGCTTGACCAAGAAGATTATAGGCCTAACTCCTTGCACACCGGGATTATGTCTTCCTCAATCTCACGAGTCTAATGACAATCTGCAGATATATTCACCAATGACCAAGCTATCTCTTTATATGATCTCTACCTTTTCATTGCTAATTTTTATCAATGCTTGATTACTCCACAAAGATTGCCATATGCTTCATTGCCACAATTTACCTTTAATTGAACTCAATCGCTGCATGTATAGTATCCATAGTTGCTGCAATATCAATTTCAATCATTGCCTTATTGAATCGCTATTCTTAGTTACATGTCATTCTTCTTAATGGTTGTTTTTCTTTACAATCGTTGTCTTCTTAATATCACTGCTCCATTGTTTCTTTTATTATTTTTCAGTCAGCTGCTAGTTTTTGTCAACTATAGAATCTTATGCTGTCGACCTGCACTTCTTTGGATGCTTCCTTCTTAATAGTAATAACTTCAATCTTAAACATTGCTTTGTACCACCGCCTCTGCTTTGTTGGTAATCACCATTGTAATATAGCTGTTGATGCTTTTTATTGTACATGAATCACTGTTGCTTTATGAAGTCAGCCTGCACATTATGCTGTTGCTACATTAATCTGCCACTCTTTTGGATATGTCAAAACATATTCCTTTTTCGAAGCATACGTTTGTAATCCATTTGCAATCCATATAGGTTGCAAATCTCCTTGCACCATTGAAGTGGCTAGTCACTTGACACAAGATAGACTTTTTTTCTAATCCTTTTGGATCTTGGGTATCACAAGACTTCTCATTGTACTAGTCTCATTTATAAAGGTAATATAAGGAGCTTTCTTGAGGTATCAATAAACCTGGTTTCTCTTATAGACTTATCACTGCATACTGACAATTACAAGAATATTTCCACTCTTGACATCAATGGCAAACATTGTCTTGCTTGCCTTCTTGACATCAATGACAACATTTCCAACAATCTTCCCCTTTGTCATTGATGGCAACATATTTTTCTAACTCCCCCATAATATTTCTCTCCCCCTTTGACATAAATGGCAAAGGGATGTCCACCACATAGTTTGCAAACTATGCGATCACTCTCTGAGTTGCTGAGTACTCTATTTTTTTTTGCTTGGTGAGTTTTCACAAGTTTAACTCTCGCGGTTTTATAGATGCAAAAAGACATGGGTATGCATGTCAACACAGGTAAAACGCTAGTTAAAATGCATTTTTCACATATTGTTTTTGCTATAAAACCATGCATATTCTCTTTCTAGATGTCAATTTTTAATTTAATAAATTTTGTAAATGAATTTTACAAAAAATATATGTTTCTTTAAGAGATTTTATTTTTTAGTACTTTCTAAGTTGCCGAGTTTCTGCTAAGTTTTTGCTAAGTTGAAAATTTTGGACTTGCCGAGTAGTCTCTGAGTCTGAGTCTGCGAATTGTGGTCCACCAAGCTTCTGTCCATTAATATATCATTAGAAACATCCAATTGCAAACTCACATCAACTGTATAACAATATACTTCTCCCCTTGTTGAAGATTCTCTATTGTTCCCCTTGTCAAGGATTCTTTCATTTTCTCCCTTGCCCTAATACTCGTCCTTCTCCATTTCTTGATGTTTTGTATCTTGATTTGATTATGAAACACATAATAAGATTATTCACTACTCACATTTGATTGTTGCAACAAATATATAACTAGTGAAATATCGCAGGAGACTTGCTAATGAAGAGTTGTGGACAATTTTTATAGAAGAACATGAGACAATTATAGATGTATTGCAAAAAAGAGAGGATGCAGATGGTACAATGGAATAAGTAAATAGAGGTATGCATATGTAGTTTTATATATTCATGTTTTGATGATATTGATATTGCTTTACACAATTAAATTTCAATTGTTGTCATTTTGTACTTTGATAGATTGATTTAAGCCATCCTAATTAGAGACCCCCTTTTAAACCATCCTAATTCGATTTGCTTGCGCCATCTTAATTAGAGATCCCTTAAGCCATCCTAAATAGGTCCATCCCCTGAAACCATCCTAATTAGATGCCTTGTTAATAAATCCTAATTAAATGTCCCCTTAATCCATCCTAAATAGCTCCATCCACTGAAACCATCCTAATTAGGTCCATCCCCTTAAGTCATCCTAATTAGATGGCCCCTTAGCCCATGTCCTAATTAGGTTCATTCCCTTAAACCATCCTAATTAGATGTCCCCTTAAGCCGTGTTCTAATTAAGTCTATTCCCTTAAGCCATCCTAATTAGGTCCATCCCCTTAAGACATCCTAATAAGAGATCCCCTCGAGGCATCCTAATTGTACATCCCCTTAAGATGTATCCTATTTTTTATGTAAATAATTTTTTGTTGTTAGTAGATCCTTTTTTCTTGTAGGTGGTGTTAACAATTACTAAATTTCTAGATGCATTTGAAAGTTTGTGACAAATTAATAAATTTCCATAATATGGTAATGAAGTAGTCACTGGTTAGGAGGGACCTCAAAGAGATCAATTCGGACCAGTCAGCAAGAGTAAACACAATGAAAACACAAGGACATGATAGAGGCAATGCAAAACATATTGAATTATAACATGAAAACTGATTACAACCAACCGGTAACAATCGAGTTACAAAAACCGGCTCACAGGCCTACTAAAACATGCTCAAAGTACATAATAGGCCACAGTCGAGACATAAAATCTCAAGATCTATCTTCTATGCTTAGTCTAACTTTTTGGTTAAAGTCTAATTCTCTATTACAATTATTTATACTATCCAAGGGGATCCGGTCGACCCAAAGAGGGATCAAAACCTGAA
Source organism: Cryptomeria japonica (assembly GCF_030272615.1). NCBI lineage: Eukaryota > Viridiplantae > Streptophyta > Pinopsida > Cupressales > Cupressaceae > Cryptomeria > Cryptomeria japonica. The sequence goes on from NC_081411.1 coordinate 647,592,349, forward strand.
GAACAAGACCTAACGTGCAAAACCAACAAGGTTGGCCTCCACCAAGGAAGTTCCTCTGAAAAATCCAAAGGATGAAGAGTAGATCATGGGAAAAGGTCGGCCACACACCAAGGAACATCTGAATCAATGCTCAGGGCTCTACAAGCTACAGAAGGGATCTGTTAGATCACCAATGCAAATAGGTCCAGGTAACTGGTGACAAAAAACTGTCTTGGAAACCGGTAGCAATTACTTGCTAGAAAATGATATGCTCCAAGGTTTGGGAATAAGGAAGATGATCAAGTCTTAAAGTAAAATCCAAATCCACATGTTCTAGCGAGCCAAATCCGGGACACACAGAAAGAAATGTTGAAACTGCAAACAAAAAGTAAAACATAAAGGAAATATTTTTGGTTGATGCAAGATTGCTATGAACTGGGGGTGCTCCTGCATCGGTACTAAAGCATGTAATAATTTCAATGAAATGCTAAAGAAGTTAATAAAGTCCATGAAATAGTATTCAACATATGTAAAGAGATCTAGTCGATGAAATTGTATTGAAACATGTATATAAAAAGATATAGTCAATGAAATAAGTGTATTGAAATATATATAAAGAGATCTAAAGTATGGATGAAGCACTAAAATGTGTTAAAACATGTATACATGGACCCCTAAAATCAAGAGTCCCTAACATCAAGACTCCTCTTCAATCCACACAAACTAGGACGAACATAATTACTCTATACAAAAAAAATAAACTTGAAATTGGATTTAAAACTATTTGAAATGATTTAATTCACTTTAATTTATAAAATCAAATTAAAAACCTATTTGAAATGCTTTAAAAATTACTTTTATTTAAATAAAATTAGATCTAAATTTTACCATATGAGTCTGGCCATCTCCTCCCATGTCTAAGTGCTTTGCATCTCCAAGTGCTATGGGTAGGCTCAAACCTATCTCATGCCATAAAAGAAAAAGGTTCACAGATGTGTTCATACTAAAATTTTCAGAATTTAAACTTACTTTAATCCATGTAATTTGAAATCACATAAATATATATTTTTTAGCTATTTAAAAATGATTTAATTCACTTTAATTTATAAAATCAGATATATTACCATACCTGCTTATCTCCTCCCATCTAAGTGCTCTGCATCTCTAAGAACATGTGCTACGGGCATGCTCATACCTATCTCATGTTGTAGTTCAAAAAAAGTAAAACACACATGAACACTAAAATTCAATTGAAATATAATTGATTCTAAATACAATCAAAATTAAAAATATATTGTTGTTTGTGGCTTGTTTTAGGACATGGTCCGAGTGGCAAGATCAGGACCAAAAGTGTCAATAACAATGTCCTACAAGGTCAAATAAAAGCACATGTCAATCTACAAATTGATATTGATCCATTTAAAAAACCTACCAATTGTTCATACAAAAATAAAATTGAATCTAAAATTTAGTCAATGACTTGCAGTTGACTTCGATCATGTGGGTGTACAAAACCCATCCTCATAGTGGTGTCAATCTATATATAGGTCACATGTATTTAAAAATAAGTAATTCATTTTTTAATACAAATTTCTACATGTTTATAACTTTATTTATAAATACAATTGACACATTGATTGCCTCGTCTGCTACAACTAAGATTGGAGGAGCTCCTACCACAACCTCAGGTGGATCATCCAACGTGGAAGTCATTTGACATCCCTAGATACTAGCATTAATATTTATAAGTAATGTATGATGAATAACATTAGGACTTAAAATTATAAATTATTAAAAAAAAAGTTAATTTATATAATTTATATTTAAAAAATCAATCAAATTATAACCCAAAAGATGTGTTGAGTTGCACAAATATTGACAAAAAATAAAATCAATCAAAAGAAGTTGATGCACTCCTAGCCATCGTCTAGACACCAAACACTTGGATAAATAGTTTGTGTGTGTTTTTCAATGTTTTAAAAAACATACATGCTTAAATTAAACATTTTTTTAATAAATTCAACACATGTACAACTTATATATACCTATGTAGGACGATCCATCAAATAATGTTTAGCACATAGAAAATCTACATATGGATAAATATCAGGATCTGATACTCCACATGTACCTGAAGTGGATTCACCATCACTAGGGTCATAACATAATTGATTACAAATTTTGCAAAAATGGTGTGTCGACACATGTGGAGAGGACCTATTGGCATCATCTCCACTTGATGCTTCCCCATGATCCCAGTGAGAGTTGTCATGTTAGTAGTCTTCTCACTAAGATTAGCAGAGAGCGTACTCAATGCTCCTAATGACAATACAACTGAATGTTAATGAATGGGAATAGGAATAGTAGCAAAAGGAGGGTCCACAATAGGTTGAGGAGGGACAGATCAATTGGGATCAACATGTGCCCCCAACCTCTGTTGTGGCATATCACCACCAACACCTTGGAATGATTTGATATCAAAATAATTGGGTTTATAACCCATCACAAACTCTACAAATAATTTTCTTAGAAAATATATGGAAACCTCTAAATTAGCATGTGGTGGGTGGTCAAAGACCATCCACCAGTGCTCCAAAAAATGAGTAGTCATTCCAAGATTCCTATACCACCTGATGGATATACATGATTTATTTGGAGGAATTGGCTGGCTAGTGGTAAGGTCAATAAAAATGGAGCTAGATGGGCTTTGTTTATTTTTAGGTCTAAGATTTGCCTATAGGAGAGGTCATCTAAATAAAATCGTCTTCTCTCCTCTCTCCACAAATGGTATGAATCTAAGTCCACATCAATGGACCTAACTAAATTTACAACATTGATGCAAAATGCATTAGATGGGGTGGCTTGAACAGTTCATTTTGGATGACATTTTTTTTTCTCTTATGGACATCATATTCTCATTGATCCTGGCTTGATATTGAGCCTCATCAAATCTTGGGGGGTGGAGGTGGGTGGTTTTGAGGTGGAGGTTGTTGAGGTGGCAGAGTGGGTGGAGGTGGGGAATTAAGCAACTTGTCTATGCCAAACTCATACATCATATTTGATCAAATCTAAGTATATATCAATATATACAATAACTTACAAAATTAACATTAAAGAATCTATATAAATTGTTTAAGAATAATTAAAACTATAACGTTTCGCTAAGAAACTCCAAAGGACAACACATCTAACCAACTAACCTCAAGGAGGCAAACATTTTTTTAAAAGAGATGCATTAATACATTAAACTATAATAATGATTAACATAACATTAAACATGAGAACAATCTATCTAAGCACAAGCAAAAACAACTTAAAACCTTAACACCTACGTCCTCTAAGGTTCCCTAATGTCACTATAAGGCAACATTACCACTTAATAAGGCATACAAATCAAATCTAATCTAGCCATTACATAATATAATGCCTTAATATAAATAAATGAATCTTAACATAGAAATGGTATCATATATGAACTATGCATCATGATTACTCCTAGGAACTAGGTTCATTTAAAATCCAGAAATCCAAATGTTCTTAAGATTACTTTCCACATTAACATATAACAATAGTAACTAACTTAAGTAAATGAAACTAAGCTCATAAAATATCATTTTATGCATTACAACTAACATCTTATTCAATATGAATCTAATCATTCATAAAGGATAGATGGTACCAACACCGTGCTATCTAAACTCATAAAACAATCACATAATTAACATCATTATATTAAATTTACACCACATCTTCCACTCAAAGAGAGTGTTCTTATTACATAATGAAAATAAATGAAAACCTATTTTAAATATATGAGTGAATCATTACATAAGAGAATACAACTTGCATCCTGATTCTAAAGCACTTGCAATTGAACCAAACATAGTCCATCCATGAAGCTCACGAACATATTACCAAAATCCAAATGGAAGAAAGCATCTACCACTCGACCATGTGGAAACCAAAGGTCCACCCGGGTCGTGCTTTGGAGAATGACATAAGGCCCCACACACCAAACTTACCACTAAGGTTGACACGAACACTTTCACATGAATGCAAATGAAAATATGAATGTAACAAACACAACGACTAAAACAATACATAACACTAACTACCATAGGTTTTTGCACAACACATAGGATAAGGTCCTAGGATACACTTAGGGAAGAGTGTCATAATATGAGTTTCCCTAGTAGCCCTCTTGGCCCCAACACTCATATGACACCCATTGATGTAGGAGCACTGGTCTAGTTCCTACCAGTTGAGTAGTTTTCAGTGGAATTGCTTGAGATCGTGGCATTCCTTCGTGTTTGAGTGTTTAGTGTTGTGGTTTTGGGTTTATTCCCTTGTGTTCATGGTCTTTGTCGTGTTTGAGTTTCATGGCATTTGGCTTTGATCCCGGTGAGTTATCAATTCTAGCATTGGCCCGGTTGATATGTTCTTACCGATTATTCTGGCAGTGTGTTGAGCGAAGTTGGATCCGGTTGCAGTTGATTCTCATGACTTGTGGATCATTGATTTATGTTCCTTATACCATGTTTGATGTTCTCAAAGGATCGCGCATCGTCTTATGCATTTTGGAAGTTGTTCTTAGTGATTGGAGCCGATATGTTACCGTTACACATTTCATGAACCGGTTGGTCTTTGGGCTGACTTGATTGAGTTGTAATTACTGTAGCATCATAAATTGTACGCACTTGCTAGGGTGGTACAATTTCACACCTAGTTTAGCACCCGCTTTGGCGCATTTTGCATTTTGCATTGCATTTCCCCTTTAGCACTTAATTAATTAAAGTAATTAGGTCTAAGGTCCTATTTCATCATCTTCCATATCATAAAGTTGGGCCCTTTTCATTAAAGTGTGCCCCTTTCATTTTATTCCTCTAGTACATCATTTAATCTAAAACCCTAATTAGGTCCTATTTTGAACTTGGGGGCTTGATTTCGAGGGTCAAAACATCTCAAAATCACCTGTAACTTCGGGATTCTCTCTAAAATCATCATATCCGACGGCCCTGAAAATTTGGTGAAAAGTTGTCGGGACCATGGCACCCGGAGTGCACATGGTCCCGGACATTTTTCTCAAAATTTTAGGAGCGCAATCCAATCATAAAATAAAGCTTAACCCCAAGAAATTGGCGGGAGATTCAATCTCTAGGTCGGCCAAAAGTTGAAATTAAGACCTAGGGTTTCATATATAAGAGCTCTCTTTCTTCATTTGAAAGGATCCGAGATTTTTGGTTTCAAGGACCTTCTATGTAGCGAAAGAGCAGATCTTTGAAGACTTCAACAACATTCAACATCAATCCATCAAGCATCCATCAATTTCATTCATCCATTTAGGGCTTTGAAGGCATTGAAGAACAATAAGGGATCACCGATTGAAGATTGGCTTGTACCCCTCCCTTGGGGTTGGGTATGGTTTCATGTTGTTTTCATGTCTTTGCATAAGCTTCATCATATCATTTGTATTCATGCTTTAGATCACTTTGCATCTTGATTTGGAGCACTTACATTATCATGTACAAGCAATTAGGGTTTACTTTCTAGGTTGCTCTAGTTTGCTTACTTGCATTTTAGGATCTTGCACACACACAAGGTCTGCACACACTACTTTTACAATACAACTTGGCTATTCGTGGAGGTGGAAACCACCAAAGCGGGGGTTTGACTAAGGCAAAACCCTATATAGCCACCCACCATACCTTTTCAGATATAAGTGTAGGTTTCGGGATTTGGACGACGCCGCAAGTTGCAGATCCGACGGAAGCAGACTGAGACGGGACAACACACCAAATTGCAGAGCAGAAACCTAGGACAGGGGCGTGGGGCACCCTGGTCCTGACAGGATAGGGGCACTGAGCACCTTGGTCCCTGGGACAGGGGCGCTGGGCGCTCTGGTCCCTCAGACAACAAGTTTCAGCATTTTCCGACAGCTTTTCAGGTTGCAAAACAACAGTTTCAGGAGCAGAATCAGGACAGTGGCGCCCGCGCCCTCATCCCGAACATTTTCACTTAGATTTTAACTCTGGGTACGCATCTGCATTCTTGTCTTGTCCTTGTGTTTACAGCTTTCCATTGTTTAATCTCAATTCTGCAATCTTGTTATTAGTTCATACTTGCACTTTGGGGTTAGGAATTGAACTTGCATCATTCTATCTATCATTTGCAACAAAGGAATAGAAATCCTAATAGGTAGCCTGTGGCTCTCTCTTCCACAAAAAGAAGTAGCCAATTGTGTGATACCTCTAGGCTCTTTCGTATTCCACAAGTGTGTGATTGAAAGTGAGATTAGGGCATGTTTGCTTAGTGTCACTTTTTCCCCCACACAATTACTTGTAGATGGTATAAATGGAGGTTTACAAATCATTTGAGGGGATATATGTTAGAAGATAGAAGACAAATTTTTGAGATCGAGCAAAGATGTAGATCCGATGAGATTCTTATTTGGTGGATTGAGGCCGAAAGACTAAGGTCCAGATTAGGGTAGAACTGACAGACTGCTTCCGGAGGTCAATCTGATATGTGGATGATTTGCAGATCTTGTAATTGTGTTGTAAGCATTGTTTGTATCTTGGGCTGCATTCCAGCATGTCACATGTGTAATTCTTCAAACTGTAATAAGAATCATTCATATTGTTTACTAGTTATGTATTCTATGTTGTTACTGGTTGTTCTTTCTGCTATTTCTGGCATTATGCTACCAGTTACCAATATATTTTGCATGGTTTATGTATTAGGATGCAAGGCAGGGATACTCTTCAGTGGATCTCCCTACCTTTACTGCACCACCCATGCAGAACCAAAGCATCCTTTCATGAGGACAAGGAAGTACGGTCATGCCAATAGGCCTTCCCGATCTCATCCCGATCTTCAATGAGCACTCTATGATGAAATAAATCTGATTTTAGGCAGCCAACTAAGAGAGGGGTGAGTCAATTATCTCTAAAACTTGCACATTTTAAACTTAATCTCAGATCTGATAAATAACCATGAAAGCATAAATCAACAACACATCAAGAACATACATAACACCAAGCTTTTTTGACGTGGAAAACTTGGTCAAGGGAAAAAACATGGTGGGAATCTACCCACAATATGATGATACTCTATTAGAAGTATTAGAAAAATTACAATGGGGAATGCACATACATTCAGGCACACTGCCTAGAGCTCACTGCTCAAAAACAACAAGGGCTAGAACCTAGGGAAGACTCACTGTCTTACAAACAGATTCATATCACTTTTGGAAGATCATGAACTGAAAAATAACATCTCCTTAATGCCTGGTTACAGTTCCAGTTAAGCACATAACAACTTTATTCTTCTCACATTTATTCTCTGCCTCTGAAAGATGTATAAATTTAGCACACATACATTATGATTCTCATTTGTACACACACTCAATTAAAAAGATATTACATTTATTTATGCATGACATCAATCTTGGGAAGATCATCAAGGTCGGCCCAACACTCACTACTTAATTACAAAAATATAACTACACATGCTATAATATCACATGCGGACCAAGCAATGTTGGCTAAGACATAGAACAGATCCAAATCTACCACCTTAAACACATTACACCTCCAAGAATTATGCATCGAACATCCACAATACGCTACAATCATTTGGTCGGCCAAGAACCGAATAACACAAACATATTGAATAAAATTATGAATTACAAGCTCAACGATCAATGCAGACCACCAACACAAAAGGCACATGATTTAGAAACATCCACAAGCATCAAGAATTACCATAGAAACATCTGCACCAACTTGGATTACTAGAATCATCATTATCACTGTACCGAACCTTAGGAACACAAACTACAATGACAGTCAACCTGGAAAATTTACTTGTGAAGCTCCAAACCACAAACTAACTAAATTGGGGACACATATCAATGTCCCAAAGTTATCTCCAAATCCACAGATGAAGATATTACAATGTGGAGAAAAGCAAATGAAAATAATGAACATTGTCATCATTGAACAATAGAAAAACCAGCCACAACACCAATAGGCATAGCTCACTCAAAGCTTCATGCAGACCTTTGAAAAATGCACCGAATCATCTATACACAACCCTCTACAAACCCTTTAATCCACAAACTCTGATCATCATCATGCCAAACAAACCAACTCACTGAACTTTACTACATTGTCACAGACAGAGAAACAAACAAACAAATATATTGACATCAATGACAACACATCTCTCAAGCACATATTTGCAGCATACTACCAGTAATCTCCAACACTCTAGGCCATGAGTGGGGAATCATCATTATCTTTTTAATGTGAAATCTACCTTACCCCCTAATACATTTAATTAGGTTACCAATTGTTAAGGAAACTTCCAATGAGATTCCCTAGCAACCACTTAGGGCCTCGACACCCACTTGGAGGCCACTCCCTCTAACATGTACCTAGATACCCCTAGCCTAAGGTTTTTAACATGAATTAAAAACATACAAGATCTCATGAAACATCATATAGCTCATATCACATTGGTTCTATATTAGAATTTGAATAATAACTTACTTTCTGATCAAAATATCATTCCTTTATTCAATTCCTCTCAAGACATCATCACGAATGTAGAATTAATGAACCATAATAAATTAACACATGAAATCGAAAGGAGATACATGAATCCATCTCAAAAAAATTATACAGCTCCTGAAAATTCATAATAGAACTTTACAGACCCAATTAATAGCCTCTAGATTGACCCAAATAGTCACAGGCTCCTAAAAGCTGATTTGGGGATCAAATTGGGGTTTATGCGCATTCATCCATGAAACTACACATTTTTTACCTAAAGATGCACTTTTGCAACATATTGTTGCGCATATGAACCTTATTTTTTCACATATACAACATCTTACTGTGCTTTTGCACTTTGATATTACGCCTTTATTCCAAAAGTAGGACAAAGAGCCTAGGTCAAGTTTGGGCACATTTCTCGACAACCAAACAATAAAAAATGAAAATTTTGACTCAAACCCATTTGAGATGGGTGAGTACCCTTTCCATAAATACCAACTCATCAATACCGAGATGAAAAACAAAACTCCAAGAGGAAAAAACTAAAAATAGTCAAAGAAAAAGGCAATATAGAAAACACCTACTTCAATAAACAATCAAACTAATAACAACAAATGCAGTATCTTTCAAGAAGGAAATCATGAAATTAAAGACACGGAGAATGCAGTCTTTTGAAATACAATAATCACTTCAATTCACAAAATCAAATGGGCATAAGAATCCAACCTAGAAATTGAAGCAAGTGGGCAAAGAAAGAAGAATAACTCTTGCACGTACATACTTCACACGAACAACAATGGCAACCAATCAAGAAAGATTTCCAACACAAAATCAATAGCAACCAATCTCCAAAAAAATTCACTCAATTTTTTTTCACAATCCTCACAAAAACCCTCTCCATATTTCCTCCAAATTCAACACAAATAGAATTGCAAATGCTTCTCACAAACTCACCCCAAAATCATAGAATTTCTCTAGCAACAATCAACCCCAAAACTATCTTGTTTCTTGAAAAAATACCATTCCCAAAATGGGTGTTGGTGTTTGTATGGTAAATAACCAATTTCCCTCAACCAATCAAATAAAAAATTAAACCACATAACCCAAACTTACATTATAATAAACATATAACATAATATCCCAGTTAGGTTTCTTTTATGCTTATATATATTTAATGCCACCAAGAAAATGTAATAATTCATCATTTAATTTCCTCCCAGAAAATAGGAAACACAATTATATATATTATTCAATACCACTTAACCAGATACACATAATTAATACAAAGGATATTATTATTATAATTTACACCTTATCTTATATAATAAACTTTTGATTTATATAATAAATTAATATTAATAATACTTTACCTTTACCATATTAAATCTTAAATAAAATAAAGTAGAATAAAAAGGATAAACCACAACTAACTCACATAACCATACACAAGGCCACACACGCTGAACAAGGATTAGGTCAATGATGATGTAATCAAGACAAAAGAACAAAACCAAAGACACAAAGTAGGGTTAGATGTGGTAGGGCCTTAGTGTCACCTCCAATCAACTACCATTGGGAAAGGAGGCACTCTCAAACCTATGGAACTAGCTAGAGTCGGTGCCTAGTACTTGCACTCCTACACAACATCAACATTGGACAAAATATGTGCATATATATAGATCAAATCATCATAGTTAGGTGAAGGGGAATTATAATATCACATCCTTCTCATGATGAGTGATGTGATATCATCCCTTACACACTTGCAAACAATAAAATACCATAATGATAGATATAAAATAATCAAAATGACACACTCATCATCCATATCCAATGAGACTATTAGAATTAGGCTTAGCACAATATATAACACCTTAAGTAATAAACATAAAACATATCACCTAGGAAATTTATAATCACAAAGTCCATTAAATAATAAACTAACATTATAGTATCCATAAATATAGAATCATCATCATAAATATCATATTGTATCCACTGATATGAAGAAGTATCTCAAACATGAAAGAGCAAAGCATGAAAACAAGAAGTATCAAGACATGAAAAGAGTCCACCAATATCTATCATAACCATCATAGAGAATGAATCAAGGAAGGACACTACATCCTCCCCACTTAGATCTAGGCTTACTCTTGGAAGCCTGAGAAGAAATAGGGAAAGAGATCCCTCATTTGTGTTGTGTCCTCCCATGTCGCTAAAGTCTCATCATCAGGATCCCACTGGACCCTTACCTACTCTATGTTGTGACTCCTGTAGGCCAGTCTCTGATGTTGTACTATGTGCATGGGCTCTAAATAAATGTTCTCATCCTCTACCTACAACGCATTCCAATCTAATACATGGGTCACATCGGGGAAATAGGGTATAAGCACTGAAATATGGAGCACATCATGGATAAAGGACAAACTAGGTGGTAGAGTAACTTGATAAGCCATAGGACCGATCATCTCCAAGATCTTGAAAGGTCCTACAAAATGAGGTGCCAACTTAGAGGCCTTTCCATAATGCATTGGACTCTTTCGTAGGTGTACTCTCTAAAACATCCTATCTCCTACCGTGAACTTTCAAACTACCTGGTAAGCATTTGCATATTTCTTTTGTCTATCTTGTGCTACCACCAAATGCTCACAAATCCAATTCACATCCTGCTTTATCTCCTAAATAATCTCTGGTCCCAAAAGGACTTGATCCTCCAATTGGTCCCAACTCAATGGGGTATGACAAGGTCATCTGTACAATGCCTGGAATGGGGACATACCAATGGAGCTATGATATCCATTTTTGTAGGAAAACTCCACCAAATACAGACAATCCTCCCATTGTGATTGTTGGTCCATAACGTACATATGAAGCATATCCTCAAGGACCTGGTTAACCCTCTCTGTTTTCCCATATGTCTCTAGATTGTAGGTTGAATTGAAGTTTAGTTGAGCCACCAAAGCATGTTGAAGTGAAGTCCACAAAGTTGATGCAAAAACAAGATCTTTATCTAATATAATTTGACGAGGAATCCCATGCAACCTCACATTATCCTCCATGAAGACTCGAGCCACTGTAGCTATTATGTAGGAAGATCACATCAGAGAAAATTTTTCCACCTTGGTCAATCTGTCAACAATGACCATGATAGCATCATGTCTATAAGAAGAAACCGATAATCCAATAATGAAATCCATCGAAATAACATCTCATTTCCACTCTGGAACAAGATGTGGTTGCAATAACCCTGTTGGATGTTGATGCTCTAACTTAACTCTACAATAATCCAAACTTTTGAATACAAAATATGCGATATCACACCTCCTACTAGACCAGTGGTACAACTATCATAGGTCCATGTGCATCTTCTTAACACCTGGATGTGTCGAGTAAGGTGCACGATGTGCCTCTGTCAAGATCAATGTTCAGAGCCCCTCAGATGGTAGAACATGTATGCAGACCAAATGGCAAAGAAGCCCATCCATCTCTAAGGAATATCCTACAAATCTCCCTTAACTTTCCTAGAGTTAATCTTCTCTCTCACCTCCTCACACCAAACATTCGAAGGAAGTGCACCTAGAATAGGGCTCCTCAAATCTATGCTTAAAGACACCACTAACAACTCATGTCGCTTGCGACTCAAGGCATCTTCTATGACATTCTCCTTCCCTAGAATATATTAGACCTAAAATTCATACTCACAAAGATATTCCATCCATTGTCATTGTCTGGCATTCAAGTTCAGTTGTGTGAAGATATACTGCAAACTCTGATGGTCACTATGTAACTCAAACCGATGGCCAAGAAGAAAGTGCCTCCACCTCACCAATGCATGAACCACTGATGCTAACTCTAAGTCGTGAGGGGTAATTCATCTTGTGATCCTTGATTTTGTGAGACTCATAGGCTATCAAATGACTATCCTGCATGTGTACCACCCACAAACCCTCTAAAGAAGCATCCGTATACACAACAAAGTCTCTTGTTGGATCTGGCACTGTTAAAATGGGTGCACTTGTAAGATGTCCCTTAAGAGTTTGAAACATTGCCTCACATGAATCTGTCCACACAAATTTTTTCTCTTTCATTTGAAGAGAAATAATAGGTGTAGTGTCCTAAATTGCGCCTAGTGCATTTATGACACTTATGCATGGCTCCTAGTACATTAATGATGAACTTGTGATTGTAATCCCATTATTTTGACAGCATGAGCCTTGAAGATAAAGTGCCTCTGTTTGGCCTAAAACCCCATATGGGCTTAACTTTGACAAGATTGAAGTGTGACGTGCAGACGTCTATGCGCCATGCTAACGTCCCGATAAACCCATAGAATCTTGAATCCTGTAGTGAGTTGCACACTTGTCAACACGTGTCTTTTAGCTCACCTTCGACAGTAATGGCTCTCCAAACCTCTGTCGAGTTTAAAAAATCTTCTTTTCTCATTTGGAAGGGTTCTACACTCTTAGTTGTTCTCTTCGCTCTCTCTCTCTTGGATTCTTGGCTCTACACTTTAGCTCTCTTGAATGCTCTAAGAACATTATCAAGCCATCTCTATCTAAAATGTTATTGCAACTATCTTGCAAGCACAAAGCACGTGTCTCGAGCTTCATCACACTCGTATCTTGAAAAGGGGGGTTTGGCTACAGGCCTTGTCTTCTCTTTATCATTTATCTATCTCTTTTTATCATTGCATGCAATCTTTTAATCATATCTCTAAGTGTATCTATTATCTAGGTGCATTTAGTTTATCAATACATCATTTTTATCTATTTGCAATAGGGGTTTGTTTCCATTAAGTGGAGTATAGTTTCTATTTGCATTTTATCATTTTATCTTTTATCAAATCTATCTATTTGGCTATCCGTCGAGGTGGAAACACCAAAACAGGGGTTTGACTAAGGTAGGCCCCTATACAACCCCAACATTTTCCCTCATCTCCATGTGTATAGGTGACAAACAGGTTCCACACAGTGGAGGGAAGTCATCATTGATTCTTGGGATGATTATATGTTTTCTAGTCATACAGACGACAACATGTTGTGTTGGTGTCCGTACACCACGTTGGCGTCCAAAACCTGAGACCTTCCCGACTCTGTGGTATAGTTTGCTTTGAGTTTTGTATCATTTTGTTCATTCAAATTCTTGTTTTTCATTGTTTCTATACTTTAAATCATTTAATTATTTCTCTTTTAGCATAAGCATTTATTTTGTTATCCCCTTGCTCACCTTTAGTGCCAGTTTAAGTGAGGTAGCGACAGATCTATTTGTCTTGTAAGATTCATCATCTTGGAGGTAACAAATCCCCTCCTATATATTTTGGTGAACCTGACATGAACGCCTTATGTTAGATGTTTTTCTCTTAGAGTTTGATGCTTTCGACAAAGCATTTTGTAAGGATGAATGATATGTTGGATGAAGTTTTAGATGATTTCTTGAAAGCACCTCTTTCCAAAAGAGATGTAAAAGAAGTGTCATTCTCTACAACATCTTCATTCAAAGATGAAAAATCCGTGAATGTTATTGTTGTCTCCATGGCTCCTCAAAGGCCTAAGAGACCTTTACATTCATGTAATTGCATCAAGTCCTTCTCCAAAGAAAGTCAAAACAATGAATGGGAAACCTTTTAAAGGAGAAGCTTCTGACTTATATACTAGGTTTATGCAATCCAAACAATAATCTTACAATACCATTGCTCATACTTATAATACTCGGAGGAATAAACAAACTCTTGATCAACCACAAATTTCTTTACAACCTTATCAACCTAATCTTTCTAAAGCACCTTTCCCAACAGATAAGTGAACTAGTGATTACGATCTTATCAAGCAACTCAAGGTTACTCCCACTAAGATCTCACTATGGGATTTGCTCCAAACTACTCCGATGTATCAAGGTATTCTATAGGAAGCCTTGCAAAATATCTTTTTTCCTTCTTGTGTGAGACCAACATATGTGAATGCATTGATGGATGATATCGTGTGGATCCATCAAATATTACTTTTTATCCCCATGAACTTTCACTTCCAGAAGTGAGAAATTTGGTAGACCCTTTAATGATAATTGTTGATATGAAAGGTGTTGCTATCAGATGAACACTTGTTAATACAGACTTTGCATTTAATGTTTGTGTCCTAGATTTGTTACCAAAAATCAAGGTGGACCCAAACTCTTTGGCAGCCTCTTCTTTGTTTATTCGAGTATTTGACAACAGTGGTAAAATAGTTGTGGGGACCATCATATTGTCCTTGAAGGTTGGGCCTTTTACTATCCCAACCCTTGTGCATTAGATGCTAAGTACTTTGTCTTATAACCTCATTTTGGGTAGACCATGGCTTCATGCTTTGGGAGTTGTATCATCTACACTTCATGGATTTGTGATGTTCGTAGCTAAAAACCAAGTTGTCACAATCAAGGCCAACCTTGAGGCTATGCGTCTGTGTCAAATAGAAGCAGTGGGTCAATCCTTGGTTGTTCCTTCCTTTCAAAATTGTGTACCCACTCTATCTTCTTTCATGATGACTTCTACCTCTGTTGCGTCTCCTAAAAAGGAAGAACAGAAGAAGAGGTCCCTAGAAAGAAAGATGTCTTGAAGGATAAATCACCTAGGGAGCAGGATTCTCTAAAAGAAGAGTCCCTAAAGGTAGATCTCCCCGAGGTAAAAACATTGGAGTCTACTTCTATTAAGTCTTCTCTGGTTAAATCACCTTCTCCATCAAAGACAAAAGCACACTTGGGTGATGATTGGGGTTTCTTATATTTTACTGACTCTCATGTTGGTGAATATAAGGTTGACCCCATCCATCTAAAGTTTTCTAAGATTTCCTTCACCTCAACTACAAAAGATGACCATGCGTCCATAAATCCAAGTGATTCTTATCATGTTGATCACCTTTTCTACAAGAAACCTCCTTCATTTAAGGAATTGCAAGACATTTATGGTCCTAGATACAAGCTTGTATCACAACTTGGATATGACGGGAAAGGTTGTGGACCTAATGAACAAGGCATTCAAATTCCTTTGGAAGCCAAACCTCATCACAACAACACCGGATTAGGATATCGCCCTATGGGTAGAAACACAAAACCATGGTTAAATGTTAACATGATTTCGGTTGACCCTCGTCCTCTTAAGATTGTTCATCCAAAACTTATTAATAGCACTGCGCCACTTAATGAAATTCCCTTGGACCTTTTTCCTTTAGAAGAGTCCTTGAAGGAGCTTCTAGGCGCTTATGATAATTTTCCCTCTTATCACCATAAACATCGATTCCCTTATTTCTTTAATACCCAAGCATATTTTATTGAATCTGTTAAGTAGGAGGTACCCTTATCTTGCAATGAAGATCATATACCCACATCTCATCCAGAAGATCGTAGTGCACTCCCTAGTGGTGAAACTACCAATTTCATTATGAGTGATAAAACTCCTGGCAAAGCCATCAAGGTTGGGAAGTGTTTATATTTTAAGGAGTTTAAGGAATATTATGATCTTCTACATCAATTCCCTGATATCTTTTCTTGGTATTATGAAGAAATGTTAGGTATTGATGAGTCAATTATGGTACATAATATTGTACTTAGTCCCAATGCTAAACTGGTGAAACAAAAGATTCAAAAGATGAATCCTAAGGTGGCCTTATTAGTTAAGGAAGATATAGAAAAGCTGTTGAAAGCTGGTTTTATTTTCCCTATTGCCTATTCAACTTGGATCTCGAACATTGTCCTTGTTAGCAAACCTAATGGTCGAATTGACATCTGCATTGACTTTTGGGATGTGAATAAATATTCCCTTAAGGATGACTTTCCACTCCCGAACATTGACATGATCGTAGATTCAACTATAGGTTATGATTTGGTCTCTTTCATGGATGGTTTCTTGAGGTACAACCAAATTTGTATTAATTTGGAAGATCAATATAAAACTGCCTTCACAATTCCTTGGGGAACCTTTTGCTATGTTGTTATGCTGTTTGGGTTGAAAATGCAGGAGCAACCTATCAACGAGCTATGACCTTGATATTCCATGATTTCATCCATAAGATCTTGGAAGATTATGTCAATGATATCTTGGTAAGGTATATCACTCATCAAACACATATTAAAAATATTTAGTTGGTCATAGAAAGGCTTTGATTATACAAGATGAGACTGAAACCTCTTAAATGTGTTTTTGGTGTTGATGTCAATAAACTTTTGGGATTCATAGTCTCTCGTCAAGAAATTGAGATAGACATTGATAAAATCGATGCAATTGTGAACATGCCTCCACCTAGAAACATCTCTCAGCTTCATAGTTTGCAAGGGAAGATTCAAGTCATTCGTAGGTTCGTGGTGTAATTGGTTGATCATACCCTTCCTTTCACACAACTGTTGATGAAAGACATTCATTTCAAATGGAATGGGGAATGCCAAGAAGCTTTCATTTCTATTAAGAATTATTTGGCTAATCCTCCCATTCTAATGCCAGGTATGTCTGATAGACCTTTCTTTCTTTACATATCTGCCTCCTCTCATGTTCTAACAACCATGTTAGCCTAGCACGATGATGAAGGTTGAGAAAGAGCAGTCTATTAGATTAGTCGCGCTTTGATAGAATATGAGACTTGATATTCCGCTATGGAAAAATAGTGTCTAGCTCTCGTCTTTGTGACGCAGAAGCTAAGACATTACATCCTCCATGTAGAAATACGAGTAATAGCTAAGATTGATATCCTTAAGCATCTCTTTTCAAAGTCCAATATTTTAGGAAGGTTTTCTAAGTGGGTGATGTTTATTTTTGTGTTTGACCTGAAGTTCATAACTCAGAAGTCAATCAAAGGGTAGGTCATCACTAATCAGTTGGCCAATGCCCCATCTAAAAAATCTTTTCCTACCTTAGACCTTTTTCCTGATGAAGATGTATTATTCACTGATCACAAATCTGTATGGGACATGTATTTTGATGGATCAAGATGTCAAATTGATTCAAGAGTAGGTGTGGTGTTGGTCTCACCTGAAGGAAAAACAGACCCTATCTCATTCTGTTTAGAATTTCACTGCACTAACAACATTGTTGAGTACGAAGCCCTTCTTGAAGGGTTATGTGCCGCGATTTCCATGGGTGTGAAATTTTTTTGCATCCATGGGGACTCTGAGCATATCATAAATCAAGTTACAAGTGCTTATCATGTTAAGCAGCTAAAATGATCTCAGTATACAAATTTGGTCACAACCATACTAAAATATTTCATTACTTACATGATCGACAGTATTTCACAGAGAGAAAATCGTCATACAGATGTAATGGCAAGCACTCCTTCCCTTGTAGGCTTAGAATTTCGTTAGGACAAATATCATTTCATTGTACAAGTCCTCTGCTCTCTGACTATGACAGATCAAACCCAATTTGATAGTTTCATGTGTGCCCATATCGATTCTAGAGAATGGTTTGCACACATCTATAATTACCTCAAAACTAGAAGCTTTCTTGATGATTCCAGCAAGAGATTGCGTGTGCAAATTTAGAAGTTGGTTGATTGTTATATCGTCTTATCTATGTCCTTTATCAAAGATCATATAATGGACTTCTTTTACATTGTTTGACAAAAGTTGAGATACCCCTTTCCCTCTAGGAGGCCCATTCGGGCTTTTTGGGTGGACGCTTTGGGGGCAAATCTTTGATCCACAAATTGATTCACATGGGGTATTATTGGAAAACAATGGAACAAGATTCCTTTTCCTTTGTCAATAAGTGCCTCCAATATCAACAACACAATAGCTTGATTCGAGCCCCCACACAGGAGCTCCAAACTCAAGCTTCTCCATGACTTTTTTAGACATGGGATTTGGATATCATTGGCAAGATATCTCCCCCTTCATCTAAGGGACATGTCTTTATCATCACTAATACAGATTATTTCACAAAGTGGGTTGAATCTATTCCATAGAGATCCACCACCACTGACATGATTTGTTGCTTCATCTTGGATAACATAATTTCTTGTTTTGGCTTACCTACTACCCTTGTTTATGACAATGTTATGCCATTTAAGAACAAAGAGGTTAAGAAGTTCCTCGAGAAGTTTTGCATCTAGCATTGTTTCTCTACACCTTATTATTCTGAATCCAACGGTCAAGTAGAAGCATCTAACAAGACTATTGAACAGATCTTACGTAAGACTGTTACCAAACATGGTAAAGATTGGCATCTTCAGTTAGTATATGTGTTATGGGCCTATCGCATGAGTGTTCATACAACTACTGGTACAATGCCTTACAACCTTGTGTATTGTTGGCAACAGTGCAACAAACTGAGGGAGAGGGGGGTAAATTAGTTTGCACAAAAACTTACAATAACTTAAACTAGAAATCAGTTCTGATAATTAACAATTAAAACATGAAACAACACCATATTGATAAAACACAAAAAACCAAATTTTTTGACGTGAAAAACCTTCTTAAGGGAAAAACCACGGTGGGAACCTACCCACAATGAGATAATACCCTGTTAGGAGTAAATGAAATATTACAATAGGGAAGGCACATGCATTCGGACATTCACTATCAAATCTTCCCTGCAACACACTTCTTCACATAACTTCACACAACTTCCTTGCTACTGAATGATTGATACAATATTCGTAGATAGCATCATATCTCTCAATTATTATTTCATTTATTTATACAAGTCATCAAGGGTGAACTCACAATACTGGTTCCCACTTTTTGGTACATCTTGATTTTTGCTGAAATCATACTTTTTTTAGAAAATATAATGATTTAAGCTTCAAGAGGTCCCATTAGAAGTAATTAATTGAAGAGAGTTATATCAAAGGCTCTTAGATCAAAATTTCTTGGATAGAACCTCTCTACTTCTAAATAATACTTGCAATGGAGTCTCCTTTGCATCTATCAAATGTTGATAAAAACCAATTTTATATTAGCTTTTGGGGGGTCAAATGAATTCATTTAGAAGTTTTTAATAAAAGTATTTAGTCCTTATTATAAGCTTTCCAAATAGTATAATTTTTAATATATTTAATCTCATTAATATATTTTTGTTTTATTTCTTATGAATGTAGGTTTTTCACCGAACATGAACTTCTTTGTTCAATGCATTGGAAAAAATAGTAAATTAATTCAAAAAATTCTGAAAAAACCTAGGTTATTGATGTCTTCTTTCTAACAAAAAAAATAAAATTGAATTTTGATATATATAGAACAAGTTATGTGTTCAAATGTACACCTATATGTAAATTATAATTATTCAAACTTCAAACCTAAATAAAATGAAAAAAATCAACATATCACTATCAAACCAACTCCATGGCCTGGGTATTGATGTTACAAACAAAAATTCAAAAGAATTAAGTTTTTATCAATTATAAAAAAAAGTTATGCGTTTTAGGATGCACATCACTCTTAAAAAATGTTGTTTGCTATAAAAAACCTACTTTTCGAGGGAGATGGAAAAATTAATAAAATTTTATTTAAAAAAATTTGAAAAAAATATATCTAGAATCTACAAACAAGATGTGACAAATCACTAGTCTACATCATCTTCAAAATCTTAACTGTTTAAAAATTATAGGTGTCGGAAAGTGAAGGTTTTTTTTAAAATGTTGATTTAAGTGTCAAAGTTGGTCAAAAAGTAGGAATCAGTATTGTGAGTTCACCCTCAACCTATATTTCAAGGTAGGCTAAACCCTCAACACAAATTACAAAATAATAATCTCACACGCTACAACAATGCATGCAAACCAAAACAATGTTGGCTAAGACATATTTTGGACCAAAACAATGCCGCAAACACGCAACACCTCCAACAATTATGCCTCGATCACCCGTAACATGCTACTACATCAAGAATGTCGCATAACAGAAAGAACATCACCAGACAAAGAAAATCTTCAATAACATGCACAATATTTAATGTGAACCACCAATGCACATAGAACACGATCTAGAGATATTCACAAGAAATGTCAATTGTACCACAACAACCACAACAACCACAACAACTTGGATTACAAGAATCATTATCATCTTACTACCGGAGCTCAAGAACACCAACATAACTAATTGTCAACCTGAAAGATTTGCTTGTGGATTTCCAAATTATGAACCAATCGAACTAAGGATACACATCAACGTCCAAAATACATCCCACACATCCACAACTAAAGATATTACAATTCTAGAACATTACAAAGCACAAACCAGAATACCAAATAACATGAACCAACTGAATAACATCATCAATGTCGGACTTGACAACTTTCTCAATACACCATATAGACCTTTGCGAATGGAAAAAACCCATCTACAGACAATATACCAGAAACCCTTTAATCTGCATCATCTCATCTACAATACACGGGTTAAACCAACTCATTCAACCAAACTGCAACACTGGAATACATAGATGAATATGTTGACATCAATGACAACACATCATTCCAAAAAAATTCTCAACAACATCGAACAATATCCCCCTTTGGCATTGATGGCAACATATGAATGTGAAAAACAATCAATGCAAAGAAAGAAATCAACTCTAAACAATCTCCCTCAAAATCACAAGGATTAACTCCCCCTTAGGTAAACAACTCAAATAAGATATCTTTGAATTCCTACTCCAAAATGCTTCAAGGTTTTTCACATGCTCTTCTCTCCCTTTGACATCAATGACAAAGGCTCAGGAATCAGGACTCTTTCCCCACAAATCTGTACATATGAACCACCGATCACCAACATTGACTACTCCCCCTAAGTAATAACCTCACTCATCATTCCAGATCACAAGATATCTCTTTGAAGTTTATCGGACTGATGCAAGTCCATGCATCTTAGTTTTGATAAAGAGGGACAGTTACCCCTAACTTATCTTTGCGATACTCAAAAGTATCTTTAGGCAAACGCTTTGGAAAGATGTTTGCAATTTGTTCCTTTGAAGATACATACTCCAGTTTGACTTCTTTCCCATTCACCTTCTCTCTCAAGAAATGAAACTTGATTGATATATGCTTTCTTTTGGAATGCAACACCAGATTATTTGAAATATTGATAGCACTTGATTTATCATAGTATATAACAATAGGCTCATCATAAATAACTCTTATATCCTTCAACATATGCTTCATCCAAATTACTTGAGTACAATTGCTAGCAACAACAATGTATTCAGCCTCTGTAGCAGATAAAGAAATAACATTCTACTTCTTACTTGCCCAAGAGACCAACTTCGTACCCAAAAATAATGCACCACTAGTAGTACTCTTTAGGTCATCAACATCACTTGCCCAATCAACATCTGTAAAAGCACTCAAAGTAAAGTCATAATTTTTAGGATACCACAAACCAAAATCAACTGTCCCTTTCAAATATCTAAATATCCTTTTTATGATAGTAACATGAGATTCCTTAGGATCGTCTTGAAATCTAGCAACATGACACACAACATTCATTATATCAGGTCTAGTTTGAGTCATATACAACAAACCACCAATCATAGATCTATATCTGGTTTGATTAGCTTTCAAAGAATCATCATCCTTTGTCAACTTACATCCGGTCACTATAGGTGTACCAACTAGTTTAGATTCCTCAAAACTAAATTTCTTCAACAATTCCTTTACATACTTAGACTGAGATATGAAAACAACTTTATTCAACTGAGTAATTTGTGTATTTAGGGGTAAATTAAGCGTAAATAACATAATTAGATTATCAGAGCAAATCACTAACTCTAATCTAATCAAATTACTCATAAATTACAATGAAATAACATCAAGTCAATTGCATAATGAAATTAAATCTAATTTAAACTCCCCAATTGATGTGATGAAGCTTCCATTGCTCTTCTCTATTATTGTTGATGTAGGTGGCTCTCAGGCATTGCACTTGATTTCCTGCATAAGATGGACAATAACTTTGAAGACTGTGATTCTAGCTTGAATTGAGAAAAGAGGTTGAATTTATAGATTTTCAACACATAGGAGGTGAAAATTTGAACTCAAGTGTTGATTGACAAATAAATGAAATTGATTGATCTATTAACTCATTAGATTGATCTGTTAAGTCATTAGATTGATCTGTTAACAAAATTGATTGAGGAGTCAACTGAATTGATTGACCAATAGACTGAATAGACTAGCTAGTTGACTGAGTTGATGAATTAGATGACTAAATTGATTGGAGAGATAAGTGGATTAATTGATCAGTCAGAAAAGTTGATTGAGAGTTAAAAAGGGTGATTGATGAGTTAACTGAGTTAACTAATTAGATAACCAATTTGATCAATGAGTTCTGATTTTAGCATGTGCTGTAGGATTTTAAAATTGAATTTGATTTTAATTTTCAATTTGGGTTTGAATTTGGACTTTCGAATGTTGAAATGCACATGAAATTAACTGCAATTCAGATTTGATGAAATATGATTTTGGAAGAAATATAATTAATTGGAATTAAGTGAAATTTGAATTTGGGAAAAATGACATGAAATTAGATGGAATTAATTGGAATTAGAATTTGAGGATTAGAAGAATTAAATTAATTAATTAATTAATTTAAATGAAATTATTTAATCATAGGAAATTTAATTAATTAAATAATTTATATTTAATTAATAATTGAGATAGGGTTAATTGATTACATGATGAAATGATAGAAATTTGATAATTATAAATATTAAATGTTCTGATCAGAAGAAATATTTAATTTAATCAAATAATTACTTAGTTAAATAGATGAATAATTAGTGTAGAATTAATGAGACATTTTTAGGTGTCTACATTTGCCCCTCTTTGACACAATGTCGAAATGACGTTGTTTCAAAGAAAGCAAAAAAATTTCTGCCCCAGTATGCCCCGATGACATTTAGGGTATAAATATGCCCCCTCAAAAAAAGTGGTCGAAAATTTGTGAAACGAAGATGATGTTTTCGAAAATGTGTTAGAAAGTGATAATGTGAAGTTTGGTAAGGTTTGGATCTTGTTTGGTATGGCTATGACTACGTTGAAGTTGGAGGGGTCCACGACCATTAGGGTGACAAAAACCCTAATTTTGAGCTTTAAATTGAAAATCGGTTTTGATTTTACCTCATTTGCACTCATTTGCTTTGTAAGAATTCCTCGAGATTATAGCTCTTTTTGTGTCCTTGGAGCAAGATGGCAGGTCATAGAGCGAGGTTGCATTTGTCCAAGTGAGTGCAATCGTATTAAAGACCTCCCGACACTGGCGACATGGTGAGTTTCCAAAAATTATGCCCCTTTTTGTCTGGTTTTTCCAATTTTTTCATCGATTTGTAAAAGTGTAAAAAAATAGCAAATTCACAATTGATTGTTTTTTGGTCCACAATTGCTAATATTAGTTCGCAATTGCTAATATTAATTCGCAATTGATAAAAATTTTCGCAAATGAGATTGTTAATTCACAATTGTAAATCTTAGTCCGCAATTGACAATTTTTGTTCACATTTGCTTTAAACAGTTCACACTTGCATTAAGTAGTTTAAAATTGATAATTTCAGTTCACATTTGATAATATAAGTTCGCATTTGATATGATATGAATTTATTTGTGTTTTCTCATGATGCAAATGATGTATCTTATTCATTGTTTTTTTTGTCAAATGCAGGAGCATTATCCAGTCTGATCATGAGACAAACGAGGTCAAATGGTCTTGATCGACGTCATGAGTTAGATGCAGAGGATACCGCTTTGCTTCGACAAGTTGGATTGTACCATATAGCGCACTTGCCTGAGGTTACGACCAACAAGGCCATGATTACTACCTTGATTGAGCGGTAGCATTCAGAGAATTATTCATTTCATCTTCTGACAGGTGAGGCATCTATCACACTCAAGGATGTGGTGTATTCGACACATTCTCATATTTGGTGCTCGAGTTACTTTTGATCATAGTGATGGAATAGCTGCCTTGTGCGCTTTGTTTGATTGTTTCGAGGATGATCTTCATATTCGAGGTCGTTATGAGATTCATTGGGATGATTTTGATTATGATGATCTCACTGTTGTTCTTGGTTGCACTATTGTTGGATTATTTATCCTTGATAGACGTACCCATGGTTTCCCTATTGGATGGGGATTAGTGATTCACAATATGGTTATTGATAGACGAGTGTTGGCTTGGGATTCCTGTCTTCTTTCCACTTTATATCATCAGATGCATGGGATTGTATATTTGCAACAGAAATTCATTGGATGTGGTGTCACTTTGCTTTAGACATGGGCTTGGGAGCACATAGCTATATTTCATCTTTGTGATACATGTTGATTTAGAGCGAGAGAAACCATATGCTTATAGATACATTGTTGGAGTTAGACATAGGGCTTCGAGTAACATTTTGTATTGGCATCATCAGATTGATATTTTACAATACTTCTCATGGAGACCTTATCTTACTTGCCCCGGTTGGGCTGATGATGCCCAACACCTTCCTTTTTGCTGACAACGGAGATATCTTATTGGGTGAGATGTTGGTGGTCATAGGGTTATTGATATTTATCTTCCTGGCTGTGTACTCCAACAGTTTGGGGAGATACAAGGTATTCTGGATGTGACAACTTATTTTGCTTGTACTACTCACGAGATTGATGATTGGGGTGCATGTGTGCAACTTCATGTTGCCATTGTCGAGTTTGATGCTCTTGCTCTTGTTCAGTGGCCTTGGCGAGTTGGTGTTGCAGATCTAAGGAATACAACTTAGTATAGTGTATGGTGGATACAACATAGGCACATACCTTTGATAGATCCGACAGTTTCTATTGTTGCGTAACATATTAGACACGACATGGGTCCCAGAGGGAGAGGGAGAGGGAGAGGGAGAGGGAGAGGGAGAGATGGTGGGGAAGATGGAGGAGGGAGAGATAGAGGGTAGAGAGATGGAAGAGGGAGATGGTGGATGAGGAGGATGAGATAGGGTCAGATAGATCTAGTGGTGGAGGGGAGGATGTTGATATCGGTGGAGGTACTACATTTATGAGCAGTTCTAGTGAGATTGGGAGTGAGAGTGAGAGCAATGAGTCAGCATCAGGTTCATCATGTAGCGATGGAGATGAGGGTGGGGATGGTGGACATGATGTTGATATGCCCTAGGCTATGGAGAGAGGATATGAGGAGGAGGGGATGAGGAGGTGGGTGATGAGGAGGGATTGAGAGATCAAGTTAGGAGTCTAGAGGACTTGGTTGCTACTTTATGGCAATGACGGATGGAGGATAGATATCAGTATCGGTGGGTGATGGGGGAGCTTACCACAGAGAGAGATCGGATAGCTAGTGAGAGAGATTGGCTATAGAGAGAGGGATGAGGCAGTTAGGCGGGCTCAGATCACCATGGATGCATATGATCAGTTATTTGAGCCAGTGACAGAGGCATGGAGCCAGGCAGAAAGATATTTTCCTGCTGCACATGAGGTTATTTACTATAGGCAGCATTATGAGAGAGTCAATCCTGAGGGACATAGAGAGCTTAGTTTTAGTGCTTTCATGGGGAGGAGATCGAGTCTGTCTACCTCTCAACAGACTAGCAGTGGAGGAGTGATGGGTCCACCTAGGGTGCCGTCAAGACAGACTGGTGCTAGGCGAGATATGCCTATTGATAGAGGCAACATCAGTTGAAATGCTTTGTTATTGATGATGTATCATAAATATGATGCATTTTGATACATTGATGAGATATATGATATGCACTTTTGGTGATGAGTTATTTGGTGATATATGTTATGGTCTAATGTTTTGGTTTTTATTTTATGCTTACTTAGTAATGCATCTAATGTTAATGTGATATTATGCAATGATTTGATGTACCTTTATTTTGCGATGTATGAATCTATATGTGATGATTGATGAAATTCTTGTGATAATGTAATGGACTAATGGAACATTATATGAAAATGCAATGTGAATTTTTGTTGTGTCAAAATGGGTGTTGAAAATCCTAAATTTGGAAGAATTGTTAGTTGTTAGATGGAGAATAGATTAGAAGAAATGATAAATCAATTGAACCAACCTTTATTTATTCCAGAAGTAAATATGGGGGAAACAATTTGATTGATAAGATTTTGATGAAAAAGTATTCATTGCTTTATTCATAGTGCAATACATTATCATCATTGAGCCTTATTTTGTAACAATGGAGCTTATTAAACTAGGGTATGAGGAACCAAGATGTATAGATATCTCATTGCAAGAAACAAAGAAGTAGCAGACAAGGATTGAACCCTCCATTCTGGGAATTACGCTAGGGGTCGAGGTATGTGTGGCATTTACAAGTTGAATGTTCCTATCGCAGACACCCACTAGAGGAATTGTCCCAAAACTTCATTGGTCCAAACCACAAACAACAAACAAAGAAAAATGATCATGCCCCCTCATGAATCCTCTAGTCACTTTTTGGACATCCTTGAGTAGCTAAAAGCAATGACCTTCACCAATTTGATAAAAAGAGTCAACCAAAATAGACAAAACTCAGCAATTGGACTGACTGTGTCTTTGCTTTGATATGTTTGATGTGATTTTGATAATGTCTGAGTTTAGAAGTTTTGGACCTTGTTTAAGACTGACCTGTTTGGTTTCCAGTGTACCGATTCTGTTTAAGACAAGATGGTGATCACATTGATAGTTCGATGTGATTCGATAGATTAGACAATTGATCGGATTGATTGCGGACATTTTGACAAGATAGTTGTATCCTTTGTTTAACTTCATGCAAAGTATTTGCTGGATATCTACTAGGGTGTTTGATTCTTGCGAGACAATTTATTGCAAGTTTTTTAATTGATTTTTTAATGTTTTTGTATTTTGTGGATTGATATTTGAATATTTTTGGATTGATTTTTTTTAGGACTTTTTGCAATTTTTTGAATTTTTACAGTACTTTATCTGAATGTTTTGATTTTTTCAGGAGTTTTTGTGATTTTAGGATTTTTACAAGACTTTATCTGAATGTTTAGGATTTTTTCAGGACTTCTTACGATTTTTAGGATTTTTAACGGACTTTATCTGAATATTTAGCATTTTTTCAGGACTTTATCTGAATGTTTAGCATTTTTTTAGGACTTTTTATGATTTTTATGATTTTTACAGGACTTTATCTGAATGTTTAGCATTTTTTCAGGAATTTATCTGAATGTTTTGATTTTTTCAGGACTTTATCTGAATGTTTAGGATATTTTCAATACTTTTTATGTTTTTTAGGATTTTTCCAGTTATGCCCCCAAGTATGAAAACTTGTATGATATGATGATCTAGGCAATGCACATGGAGACAATGAATTTTAGAAGAGTTACAATAATAGAAGATGCATGATGAAAATGAAGTTACTATTCGAACAAAGATGATTGTGTGCATTCTTCATTCTAAAATGCACTGATTGAATTGAAGGTGTGAAATGTTTCAAAGATAGGAGTTCAATCCGTTCTCAAAAGGCTTTAGATCATCCAATCTAACACACTGTGTAGCCAAGATTTATGAACGGAGGTGCGGAAAACTTCTCCATCAATTCTTGAAACTTTTATCTTCTTTTGCTAATGTCTGTGCATTTGAATTCATTCTGACTCTTATAACCATCAAGGACCCTTGGAATCCTATGTGGCTAGCTATGTGAGTTATTCTAACTTCAAAAGCATCCTGGATAGAGCCTCGTTGCCAGCAAATTTTTAGGGCTGCGACGAGGTTATGCACTGTAATCTCTCAAATATTTCTCCATTTCCAATAGGCATCCATAGCCCTGATGGAGTTATTTGCATGTTCCCACAGTCAAGGTTTTATTGTCACACTTGTATGTGTGATATTTCAATAATATATTATTGTTTATTTTGCCTTGAGATGGATATTGGCATAGTATTTTTCTTTTCTTTTCTTCATTTTCTTGCCTTGACTTGTAAGTAATGAAACCTACGTGGGTATGATAATTACAGTGGCGTTGAAGTAGAATTTTTGATTTTTCACTAGCCACATGATGAACTAGGTATGTGTAATGACTTAGAGCTATTGATTAATGTGTGAGATATAGCAATTAATAGATTTTGGGTAACAAGGTTCAATAGTTAAACCTCTACACAACCATGGATAAAGCTTAATGACAAGGCGATGTTGAAAATGAATTACTAAAGGCCTCTAAGGACTTCATGAACAAATATCTAGGAAATGAAACCACCTTCTTTCCTTTCAGTGCAAACAGGTGAATAACTCAGACAATCATCTCTTGTTATTGATGCAATGAATATGATGCCTTTATGAAGGAAACTATATGAGATGCAATGCTTTCAAAATGATATGCAAGTACAAAAAGTAAATTCTAATCAAAACCCAGCCCTTTTGATGTAATATCTTTTTAGGTGCATTTTGTTAATTTGACTAGGGAGTGGAACTCCCTCCATCATTTGCAAATGACACGCGTTGTTTCCAACTAGTTTGGCTATAACAAAAGGACCTAACCAGTTAGGCTCAAAATTTCCTGGTTTTTCACATTCAGCGAGATTCCTCTAATTTTTGTTAAGAATGATATCTCCTACCTCGAAGCAACATGGGTTTACTCTTTTGTTGTAGCTTCTTCTCATTCTATTTTGATATCTTTGTAAGTGATTTAGTGTGCTTTGTCATTTTTTGTCTAGGAATTCTAGTTCTTGCAAACGTGCTACTTTGTAGTCTTCTTCTGATATAATGTGTTTTAGAGATTCTTAATGATGGCAATTCTACCTGGATAGGCAAAATAGCTTCTGAACCATAAACCAAAGAGTAGGTTATGGCACCAGTGGTTGTGCGAACACTAGTTTGATAATCCTAGAGAGCTGGATTTAGCTGAAGATGCCAATCTCGTCTAGTGTCGTTGACAACTTTCTTTAAAATTTTTAAAATAGTCTTATTGGTTGCCTCTGCTTGATTGTTTCTCTAGGGATAGTAGGGTGTTGCAAAATGTTTCCATATTTGAAATTGTTCATAAAGTTCACTCACTTCTTGATTTTTGAAGGGTTGCTTGTTGTCAGTTACAATGCACATGGGGACTCCATATCTACATATTATGTAATTCAAAAATGAACTTAGTTATTTTCTTCCTCATTGTGAAGGTCATTGGGATTGCTTCAACCCATTTGGTAAAGTACTTAGTAGTTGTGAGTATAAATTTATTTCCATTGGAGGAGGTAGGGTGTATTTTCCCCTCAAGATCTAATCCCCACTATGAAAATGGCCATGGTAATGTTATTGGCTGAAGATCTTGAGCAGGTGCACGGATTAGGTTTCCATGTATTTGGCATTGTTTGCATCTTTGGACATGCTTGTAAGCGTCCTTTTCCATTGTAAGCCAATAATAACCTGTTCGTAATAGTGTTTTTGCTAGGGCTGGTCGAGAAGAATGTGCTCCACATGTGCCGTCATGGACTTCTTTTAGGGTGATTTGTGCTTCCTCAACATCGAGGCATATGAGCAAGGTGTCATCTACACTCTTTCTATATAAAGTGTCAACAATGATTGAATGTCTTTCTGATTGTCGAATGAGTGACTTTCTTTGATTTTGTGAAAGATCAGGAGGTATATATTGATCTTGAAGGTATGTATATATATCTCTGTACCATGGGGACTTAGGTCCTGTTATCATACATACATATTCAGTGGATGATATTTCATAAGCCGGCACAATGAATTGTTCCACTTGAAAATCAAAGTGAGTTCCATTGTTAGGTATATCCAAGAGAGAGCCTATTGTTGCCATTGCATCAGCTGCCTTATTTTTCGCTCTTGGTATTTGTTCAAATGTACCATTCGTGAAGTGTTGTTTGTATTCGTCCACCAATTATTTGTAGGGTGTTAGCTTATCATATTTTGTACTGTAATCATCATTGACCTAGTTAATAATGAGTTGTGAGTCTCTGAAGACTTGTAGTCCCATGATCTTCCATTGTAGTGCAGTACAGAGTCCTATCACCAGGGCTTCATATTCAACGATGTTATTGGTGCAAGGGAAGTTCATCTTGAATGATTTGGGAATGAAATCTCCTTGAGGAGTAATGTATAGAATTCCTACTCCTGCTCCATGATTTGTGCGAGATCCATCAAAGTATAGTTTCTAGTTTATTTGTGCTGACAATGTAAATACTGATTCATCTGGAAAATCTACCACCATCGGATGACTGTCTTGTAGGGGTGCTTTTGCAAGTTGGTGTGCTATGATCTGTCCTTTGATGGATTTTCTATTGACATATCCAATGTCAAATTCACTAAGTATCATGACCCACTTGGCAAGCCTTCCAATTAATGTTGCTTTGTTCATCGAGTACTTGAGTGGATCGAAATGTGCAATGAGCTGGACTTTATGACTCAACATATAGTGTCTTAGTTTATGTGATGCAAAAACTACTGCAAGACATGCTCTTTCTATTGGTGTGTAGTTGAGTTCATATCCAATGAGTGTTCTGCTAATATAGTAGACAACTCTCTCTTTTCCTTGTTCATCATGTTGTGCTAGGAGAGCATCTAAGGAGGAATTTGTTGCAACTATATACAAGAGTAATGGTTTCCCATGCATGGGTGGAACCAAGACTGGTGTGGACAAAAGATATTCTTTTAGTTTTTGGAATACTTCTTGGCATTGTTGTGTCCATTTGAATGTGACACCTTTCTTTAAAAGATGTTGAAATGGTTGGCACTTTTCTGCCAATTGGGCGATGAAGCACCTTATGGATTGTAATATGCCTTGCAGGCTTCTGAGTTTTTTGAGGGTAGTGGTGAGGGTAATGAATCCCAATAGTTTTCCAGATGTTACTCCGAAAACACATTTTTTTGGATTGAGCCTTATGTTGTATTGCTCAAGTCTATCAAGGATTTTAGCCAATATGTTTAGATGATCATCTCTTGTGTTGGATTTTTATAGCAAATCAACTACATAGTCTTCCATGATTGTGTGTATCATGTCATGGAATAAGGTGATCATTTCCCTTTGATAAGTAGCACCTACATTTTTAAGGCCGAATGGCATCACATTCCAACAATATGTTCCCCACGGACAAGTGAATGTTTTCTTAGGTTGGTCCTCTTGTGCAATTATGATTTGATTATGACTAGGAAAAACCATCTATGAGTGATAGAATTTCATTTCTAGCTGTCAAGTCCACTATCATGTATATGTTAGGGAGTGGAAAGTCATCTTTTGAGAAAGCCTTATTGAGATCTCTGAAGTCAGTGCAGATCTTGATACCTCCAATATTCTTGGTTACTGGGACTAGATTTGAAATCCACTCAGCATAGTCTATGGGTCTAATGAAACCCACTTTCAACAATTTTTGTAGCTCAATTTTGACTAATAAAGCTATGTGAGGGTGCATCTTTCTGAGTTTCTATTTATATGGTTTGACTCTTGGTAGTAATGAAAAATGATGTAAGACTAGTTCAGGATCTAACCCTTGCATATCTTCATAAGACCATGTGAATTTGATGGGTCTTTGCTTAAAGAATTGGATAAACTTCTCTTTTACTGTTGGATTCAGAAACTTTGCTAGGTGTATATTATGAACTTTTTCAGCATCACTGATGTTGATTTCTTCAGTTTCTTCTACTAATAATCTTGATTGTTCTTTATCAATAGGAAGAGTGTCCATTCTGTTATGAGAAATGTGTTCTACTCCATTATAATTGTCCAGATTAGAAGAGGAGATTACTTCTCCAAAATATGTAGTCCTGTCCAAATCTATTGCAAAACCAACTTTGTGATCATCATAAGGGAGTTTGTCCCTTGCACCCAAGAATTCAGCTATGGCTTCATCATTTTGAAACCAATCTAATTGTGGCTTTTATTTTTGCCCCGAGTCAATCAAATGTGAGTGTATAAGGGGTAAGCCATTGTTCCATTCTATTGTAGAAGATCCTAATAACATGCATACTTTCTTGGTTGGATGACCTAATATACCATCATCATCAGTTGCTTGTGGGCTGTCATCATGATCAGATAGGAATTCATAGTCATGAGAATCTGTCACACTTTCTATGTATGTTTCACTTTCTGAGACCGTGTCACTCATCTCCTCTTGTTCTTGTAGCTGAGTTTGATTAGTAGACCTCCTTTGTATGGTGGATACCCTTCTTAAGCCTGGTATCAGTCATTGTAGTCTTTCTTCATTTGACTCAAATGGAGGAGCTTCAGTTGTTTCCCTTGGTAAAATTATTGACAACAACCAAGGATTAGGATCATTTGTTGGTTCTAAGCTTGTATCTATTACCATATTTGTTTGTTCAAATGTTTCTGGTACTGTATTGCTAGATGATTCTGTGTTAGTTTCTTGTAGAAGTTGCCTCTTCACCATCTGATTCCATACTGGGAGATGTTGGTGCTCTCTCGCTTCTTTGAGATGAAGAGGGAAATACTTGTGTTGATAACTAATTCTAAGGTATGCATTCTGAGTGTAACTTAGGTTTGTTAAGTATATCTAGTCTAGGTTATCTTTCCTTTGTTATCTTTGGTACATGTTTATATCCTAGCCCTTGATTTTTTGGGTTTTCATGTGGCAAAACAGGTTACAATCTTCCTTGTTTCTGTAATCCCAATCTTGTGGTACCATCATACGCATGTTTTTCTAGTATCTTAAAGTCATTTCCATATTGATCTAAAGGTAAGCTGGGTATTGTCATGTCATCTTCTTCTCTATATATCCATTGATTGACATCTTTATTTAGAGATTGTTTTTGTAAGTCTCCCCATCTAATGAGAGAGAATGAATTTGAGTACTTCACTTTCTCTTTTCCTTTATCTTGCTTCATTACTGTGTTCTGAGGCTTCCCAAAAGATCTAGGAGAAAGGGATTATTGTCTTCCGTTCAAGGTACTTGAAATGGAATTTTCCCCCCAACCAACTTCCTTAATTTGTAAAGAAGATGTGGTAGGTGTATTTTTCTCTATTTTTGTGATTCTATTTGTAGGTGAAGTGGAGTTGCCTAATTGTTTGGTACTTGATTGTCTATGCTCACCCTTAAATAATTACAGTGTTGAAAAGGTTTTGGGTCACCATGAACGGTGATCTCAATGCCATTGTATGGGAGCTTCACACATTGGCCAAAATTTGATGGTACTGCTTGCATGGTATGTATCCATGGACAGCCTAATAGCATATTGTACCTCAATTATTTGTCCAGGACTTGAAAGGTGATGTCTATTGTAACTGATCCTATTTGTACTGGTAAAGTCACTACACCCTTAGAAGGGTGTTTCTCATCATCATAAGCTTTGATATTGATTCTCTTGGTAGAATCAATATAATGTTCGGAATATCCTAAAGGTTTAATCAAATGTAATGTACATATGTTAAGGCCATCTCCACCATCTATAAGTACTCTTTGAACTTTCTTGTGGTCAATCAAAGCTTCCAAGTGTAAGCGATCATTATGCATGGGTAGGTCTGTAGGTACATCCTGCTTAGTGAATGCAATCTTTGAAGCTGCCAAGTTTCCAACCATGGACTGGAATGTGTTCTTGTCAATATCTCTGGCAACAACTAAATATTGTAATGCTTTGTCAAGGATTGCCTTATGAGCTGGTGAGATGTGTTGTAACTCAAATAATGAAATTTGTGCTGGAGTTTGCTTCGACTGATCCACCATATTGTAATTGCTAGTTGTTGAAGGGAGTTTTGAAGGTAGCCCTTGCAATGTGATATTTTATCTTGTAGTGATGAAAACATAATCTTTGCCTATGGGATTTATTGTGATTGTATCCACTATGTCATCTTGTGCACTAAGTGCATTTATGGCATAATCTAATGGGACATTAGTATAATTGGCAGTATTGTTTTGTGCATTGGAACTAGAATCCCTTCCTTTGTCATGCTTGACAAAGGGATCCTTGAAGATGGTATGATCTGTGTTTGTTGTCTTACTAGCTTCTACATTAATATCGCCTTGATCAATGAGATCTTGTATGAGGTTCTTCAGTTTGTAGCAACTTGTTGTCTTGTGACCTTTATTGTGGTGGTATTCACATAAATCATTTTCATTTCACCAAGAGGGCTTAAATGGACCTGGTTCATAGGGTCGAACTTGTGGTTAAGTTATGGCATTACTTTGTATCAGTTTTTTGAGTGCTGATTCAATAGGTTCACCAAGGGGTGTAAAGTTTATTCTGGGTGCACCTACCCTTGGTGGTCTTGGATTGCTTGACTGCAATGCATTGGTGTTGTTTATCTAAGTTTGATTCTTACCGACAAGATCAACTGGTCCTTGTAGAGATATTGTTGATTGAGATCTGTTTACAACACGACCATCAACAACTCCATCATTTGTGACATTCTTGTTCCTAGGCCAAAATTTTGGCCTTTCATTGTTTGTACTTGTGTTTGACCCATTATCTTTGTGGTGTTTTAGTATCCCTTTCTTTAATAGACCTCTTTCACATTTGATGCCTTTTTTCGTGATGTCTTTAAAATTGTTTAGGCACTACATTTGTAATGGATACTTAGTTGGAGGTACAAGATTTTCATTGAAAATGTCTACTTGCTCAACTTCAGGGATGTGACTAAGACATCTGTGGTATAAGCCTTTCCATCTTTGCAAGAATGTAGCGAAGGTTTCTCCTTCCTTTTGCTTTGTTGCACATAAATCCATCAAGGTAACTGGATTTTCTATATTGAATGCAAAGTTTGATATGAATAGCTCAGCCAGTTCACCCCATGAAGTAATATTAGGTGGGAGGTGTGAAAACCATTCTAATGTTGTCCCTCCAAGACTTTTGGAAAATAGCCTCATTAAGTATGTATCGTCGTGAGCTACCTCGATACATGTCGTGAAGGATTATCTGACATGATCTTGAGGATCACTTTTCCCTCTATATTTGTCGAATCTTGGAGTTTCAAAAGGTGTGGGAAAAGGTGGCATGTATAACTTTTTTTCAAAAGGATATTAATGGAGGTCCTTTATTGTATAGCTCTTTTTATCATTGACTGTTGGCATATTGGTCATTTGTTTCTGAAAATTCTCCATTTGTTGAGTCGGGATCTCTATTTGCGTCAATGGTGTACTGACTTGATGAGTGTTTCTTGTTAGTCCCAACCGGTGCTAAGAGGCGAGGGGTGAATCAACACTTTACCGGTTTTTCAAAATTAAAACCTTTTAACTCAAGTCTCCATTAACTTAATATTCATAAATACAAATAGTTATTGCAAGAGAACATGCATGCATGAAAAGATACACAATAACACCAAGACTTATCTCATGGAAAACCAAATGGGAGAAAAACACGGTGTAAGTAGAAACTCACAAACTTTGCACTCTTCTAGAGTATGCTCGGTGAGGAGCCATCCTTGTTAGGAGATTACAAAGACACTGTTAGGTGTCACCCAGTTAATGGATTTTATTTAAGGCTTGTTAGTGCCTTTATCCTATTAGAGGTAGCCTTGTTAAGGACATAGGATCATCAATTTATATGTCACCCCACTGAGGGATTTTACAAAGGGACCTGTTAAAGTCCACCTGGTTAAGGGATTTTGAGTTGCAATGGTTAGAAAACAACTGGAAGTTGATCTAATGGAATAGCTACTGATAGCTTGATCAGATAATAATAAAATTCATACTCTGTCTGCACTGGTTGTGTCTGCTCTGCACTACACCGATTCTCTGCTTATACCCTCAGCTCTGCACTCTGTCAGTCTACTTCACACACACTCTTCTCTGCTAAATCATTTAGCACTTCCTCACTCTTCACTCTACACTTTGGATCACCTCTCACAGGATTTGCACTTTGCAAATTTTTTGATCAAAATGTTTTCATTGGACTCAAAACACTTTATACACTTTTTGTTGTCACCTTTAGGGGTTTCCTTAATCAATGCAATCATAGATCTTGGTAGATTTCAAATTCAAATCTTCTCGCTCTTTCTCTATGTGCCCTACAACAATTCCGTCAACTACTCATCCAAATCTGCCACTTCATCCCCAAAAATAGCGACTTCTAGGTTGAGTTCAGTCTTTTAAATATGAACTTAAAAATCCACAAGTAATCATGGCTTAACTACATGATGATTGAGGTTGAATTCACCAACCTTTAGTTTGGAATTAACAAAAACTCACCAACTCACCTTTTTCCATCGCAACTGTGTAACCGATCACCGCTCTGAGATTTACGATGACCACCTATCTTCCTTCTGCATCACTGGTCTACCGATATACCACTGCGTTCTCCACTACCAGTTCATCCTCTGATACTGGTTTGCAGTACTTCCATCATGCATCTTTTCTTGATTGCCAATGAGGTTCCAGTTTGCATAGGACCTCAAGCCTTCTTGCCTAAGTCACCTTTTGTGACTTCATCATCATCAGAATAGCCAACTTGAAGATCTGTCCTTAACACTGATCTTTTTGAATAATAGACCGATTAGCTTAGTCTGTCTTCCCTTGAGCCGATTGAACCTTGATCATCTATCTCTGATGTTGCTTCGATGTTTTTTGCTATCCATCACCTTTTCTACTAATATAAACCACTCCACTGGTCAGTTTTAGTCATCAATGACAAATCTCAGCTAATATATCGGTTCACTGGATTAACCGGTTTACTCAATATCAATGATGCTAACAACATCCTCATTTGGCATTGAAGGCAACACTTCAGAATCTATCTTATCAGTTGCTCCATATACTTTCTTCATTTCCTTCTTTGTTTTTGTACCAGATTACTTTTGCTATGAGTAATGAGTATCTCCCCCTAACACTAGCAATACTCTTAACAACTTCTAGCAACACTCTGCTCAACACTACAACACCTTGAACAATCCGCTACTCAACACTACTGCACACAATTTTCCCACTATTCAACAATACTCAAACACTATAATAATCCCCCCCTTTGACAACAATGCCAGAGATGTATTTCAGTACACTTATAAGACTGCTCCCCCTAACCGGAGTAGTCCACACTTATCAATCTAGTCTTAGAAAATTTTCATAAAGAAATCATACTAGATTGATGTAGAGCCCTTTTTCACTTACTTTAATGCAGGTAGGGGTATCACCCCTAGCTTACCTCTGAGGCATTCAACGGTGTCCTTCTATAGTGGCTTGGTGAAGATATCAGCCACCTGTTCTTTTGTTTGTATATACTCCAACATCACTTCCTTGTCTTGAACCTGTTCCCTGAGGTAGTGGTATTTGATAGCTATATGCTTTGTCTTGGAATGCATCACCGAATTATTGGATATGTTGATAGCACTGGTGTTGTCACAGTGAATCACCACAGGTTCAGTCACCTTTTCTTGGATACCTTCCAATAATTGCTTGATCCATACTACCTGTGTACAGTTGATTGCAGTAGCCACATACTCTGCCTCAGCTATGGACTGAGAGATGCAATTCTGTTTATTTCTTTTCCATGACACAATCTTATCTCCAAGAAAGAATGCACCTCCACTAGTGCTCTTTTTGTCATTAATCTTTCTTGCCCAATCTGCATCAGTGAAGACACTTAATTTGAAGTCTCCTTTATGTGGATACCAGAGACCATACTCATCAGTCCCCTTAAGGTATCTAAATATTTTGATAACCGCCACCATATGAGTCTCTTTTGGATTTGTAGCAAATCTAGCAACCAAGCCAAATGCTTGTGCTCTTTCCGGTCTATTGTGTACGACATACTGCAACTTACCGATCATGGATCGTTAAAGTTTCTCATTCACTTCATTAGCCTCATCTTTTTTGGAGAGCTTGCAACCTGTAACCATTGGAGTTCCAACAGGTTTGGAATCTTCCATTCCAAAAGTCCTCAAGATTTCCCTTATGTACTTGGTCTGGCTAATGAATATACCATTCTTTAGCTGAGATACTTGCAGACCAATGAAGAATTTTATTTCACTGATCATGGACATTTCAAATTCTCGCTTCATTTCATCTACAAAACATTTGGCCATCTCATCATCTCCCCCAAAGATGATGTCATCCATAAAAATCTCTGCAATCAGATGTTTTTCCTTTTCTCTAGTTTTCAAATACAAGTTGTTGTTGTCACTGGTTCTTATGAACCCTATGCTTAATAGATATGACTGTAGCCTCTCATAACAATCTCTAAGTGCTTGTTTTAGCCCATAAAAAGCCTTCTTCAACTTGCATACCATATCTCTTCTATTTTTTGATACAAACCCTTCCGATTGCTCTATGTACACTTCTTCCTCTAAAACACCATTCAAGAATTTTGATTTGACATCCATTTAGTAAACTTTGAATTTCTTGTAAGCATCATAAACAAGTAGGATTTTGACCCCTTCCAATCTGGCCACTGGTGTAAAGGTCTCTCCATAATCCAAACCTTCTTCCTGTGCATACCCTTTGCAGACTAACCTTGCTTTGTTTCTTATTACTTGACCAGTTTCATCCATTTTGTTTCTAAACTCATCCATTTTGTTTCTAAACACTTGGTACCTATGACATTTTTGTTCTCTAGTCTGGGCACAAGAGTCCAAGTTTCATTTTTCTCAATCTGTTCCACTTCTTCCTCCATGGCTTTAATCTAGTCTTCATCTTTTAGAGACTTCTTTGTTGTTTTGGGCTCAATGTTGGAGAGCAGACATGTATTCTCTCTTGCTCTTGTTCTAGTCAAAACTCCAACATCTTTGTCACCAATGATATTGTCAGTAGAGATTTTTTTTGACATACCTTGCTAGTACCGGTTCATTTCTTAGAGATTCTTCTACTAGTTGTGTAGGTTCTACTTCACATGCTTCCTCATTTGACACCACAATAGTCTTCAGTAGGTTCGACCGATGCAATGTACTCGAATCCTTGATAATCCTCTAGTTCACTCTTGCTATCCTGTTCATTTTTCTTAGAGAACTTATCCAGTCTGACATTGGTACTCTCCACAATCTTACCAGTCCTTTTGTTCAAACATTGATATACTCTACTCTTTGTGGATTAAACTAAGAATTTTCCTTCATCACTCTTGGGATTGAACTTTCCAGAGTACTCATCCCTCTTGATATAGCACTTGCTTCCAAATACTTTGAAATAGCTCACATTGGGTGAGTATCCACACCATAACTCATAGGGAGTTTTATTTGCCCCTTTCTTCACCTATATCTGGTTTAAGGTATACATAGTAGTGCTTACTGCTTCTCTTCAGAAGATATGCAGAATATCCTTATGTATCATCAGAGTCCTTTCACAATCAATCAGAGTTATGTTCCTTCTTTTAGCAACCCCATTCTGTTGAGGTGTTCTGGGTGCAAACATCTATCTCATAATCCCCTATTCTTCAGAGTAATTCATGAAATATTGAGAGGTGAACTCTCCTCCTCTATCTAATCTTAAACATTTTAGACTCTTATCGGTTCCTCTCTCCACTCGAGCCTTGAAGACCTTAAACATGTGAAAGGCTTCAATTTTTTTTTCAAGAACACAACCCACATCATTCTTGAGAAATCATCTACAAACAACATGAAATACCAGTCCCCATAGAAACTCTTGGTCCTCATAGGACCACACAAGTTTGTATGAACTAAGTCTAGCGTATTCTCAAATGAATAAGATTTGCTACTGAAACTAGACCTGGTCAACTTTCCTAGTTGGCATTCTTTGCACATAGCATTTTCAGGTTTCATAATATCAAGCATACCTCTGACAAACTTCATTTTACTAATTTTTTCTATGCTATAAAAGTTAACATGACACAATCTTTTGTGCCACAACCAATTGTCTTGTACCTTTGCCATTAGACAACTGCCTACAATGGTGTCTACATGAAACAGATTACCTCTAGATTATTTACTGATAGCAATCACACTTCCTAATTTATCATTTATTTTGCATATTCCTTCATTGAATTCTAACTGGTAACCTTTATTGTTAAGTTGTGCAACACTTAAAAGACTATATTTTAGCCCTTCTACCCAATAAACATCTCCACAATTTGTTTTATTATTTAGGGCTATAGATCCCTTACCTTTTACTACACAAGGAGCATCATTTCCGAATCTCACTGTTCCTCCATTATAGTCCTCCATGTTGAGGAATTTGTTTCTGTCATCGATCATGTGGTGAGTACAACCACTGTCTATTACCTAGTCTCCACATCGGTTTGAACTAGAGATTAGTTCCATATCACTTTCCTCTGCATTATCTTCCTTTAGCACTACAAATGCAATTCCATATCCATCAGATCCTTTAGATTCTTCATTGGTAACTCCTTGTTCTACAAGAGAGCACTCCTTCTTTCTCTTGTCTTTGTAGCTTCTAAAATTATCCTTCCTATCATTGTTAGTATGTCTGGTTGCAATATGACCTATTCTATTGTAAGAGAAACACTTCAAGGGAAGTTTACCTTTATACTTTCCTTTTCCTCTTGGTAGCCTTCTTGCTAATAGAGCTTCAATCTCATCTTGTTCATGTTCTTCAGATAACAGGTTGTCACATTCATGAGAATGACCGGTTCTTGTAGTAAAATTGTTTCCGGTTTCTTTTCTTCTCCTTGTTGGTGCACATATCAAGAAATATTTGAAGGCAACATCAATCTTTGGTACACTGTTATCATAGTTGCTCAGTTCAAAAGCATTTAATTTACTGACCAGTCAGCCAAGTAAAACACTAATTGTTCCCAAGGATCCGAGTTCCTAAATTGCACAAACCCTTATGGCATATTGTGGTAGCAAGGTTCTCAAGATTTTGCTTACCACATCATCTTCTTCAAGCTTTCCTCCAGCACTTCTGATGGAATTTACCAAATCCTTTATTCTTTTACTATAATGTTGTATATTTTCTCCTTCTTGCATCCTCATCTCATCAAATTTTCCTCTCAAGTTGTCAACCTTGGCCTTTTGTACATGAGGATCTCCTCCATAGACAGTCTTCATCTTATTCCACATCTCATAGATTGTTTTTCAGATCTTGAACCTCAGCATACTCATTATCAGATAGTGTGCTAGCAATCATATCCATAGTTGTAATGTTGTCTTTCCTTTCTTTGATCTGATCTGTAGTGAGAACCCCTATAGGTTCATTGAACTCTATGCTTACATGATTCCAGTATTGATATCCTAGGGTTTTTAGGTAGAGCTTCAATCCACCATAACATAAAGTGTAATTATCCTTAGAGAACTTAGGACCCTCCTTTCACATCATCTTGGATCTTTCCTTAAGCTGTTAAAATCTTCTGAATCTAAGGACCAAATCTCTGATAACAATTGTTAGTCCGAACTAGTGCTGAGAGGGGAGGGGTGAATCAACACTTTATCAATTTTTCAAAATCAAAACCTTTTAACTCAAGTTTGCACTAACTTAATACTCATCAATACAAAAAATTATTGCATGAGAACATGCATGCATGAAAAGATACACAATAACACCAAGATTTATCTCATGGAAACCCAAATGGGAGAAAACCATGGTGTGAGTAGAAACTCACAAACTTTTCACTCTTTTGGAGTACGCTCGGTGAGAAGCCATCCCTGTTAGAAGATTACAAAGACACTGTTAGGTGCCACTTGGTTAAGGGATTTTATTTATGGCCTATTAGTGCCTTTACCCTGTTAGAGGTAGCCTTGTTAAGGACTTAGGATTGTCAATTAAGATGTCACCCAGTTAAGGGATTTTACAAAGGGACCTGTTAAAGTCCACCCGGTGAAGGAATTTTGAGTTGCAATGGTCAGAAAGAAACTAGAAGTTGATCTACTGGAAAAGCTACTGATACCTTGATTAGATCACAATGAAATTCATAGTCAGTCTGCACTGGTTGTGTCTTCTCTGCACTACATCGGTTCTCTACTTATACCCTTAGCTCTACACTCTGTCGGTCTAATTCACACACACTCTTCTCTGCTAAATCATTTAGCACTTCCTCACTCTTCACTCTGCACTTTGGATCACCTCTCACAGGATTTTTACTTTGCAAATTTTTTGATCAAAATGTTTTGTATGAACTCAAAACACTTTATACACTTTCTGTCATCACCTTTAGGTGTTTCCTTAATCAATGCAATCACAGATCTCAGTAGATTTCAAATTCAAATCTTCTCACTCTTTCTTTGCACACCTTGCAACAATTCCGCCAACTACTCATCCAAATCTGCCACTGCATCCCCCCAAAATAGTGACTTCTGGGTCGAGTTCAGTCTTTTAAATGCGAACCAGAAAATCTGCAAGTAATCATGGCTTAATTGCATGATGGTTGAGGTTGAATTCACCAATCTTTAGTTTGATGTTGACACAAACTCACCAACTCACCTTTTGCCTTTGCAACTGTGTAACCGATCACCGCTCCGAGATTTACAGTGACCACCTATCTTCCTTCTACTTCACCGATCTATCGGTATACCACTGTGTTCTCCACTACCGGTTCATCCTCTGATACCAGTTTGCAGTACTTCCATCAAGTCTATTTTCTTGTTTTCCAATGAGGTTACGGTTTGCATAGGACCTCAAGCCTTCTTGCCTAAGTCACCTTTTGTGACTTCATAATCATTAGAATAGCCAACTTGAAGATCTGACTTTAACACCAATCTTCTTAAATGACAGACCGGTTAGCTTAGTTTGTCTTCCCTTGAGCCGATTGAACCTTGATCATCTATCTTTGATGCTGCTTTGATGTTGTTTGCAATCCATCACCTTTGCTACTAAGATAAACCACTCCATTGGTCAGTGCTAGTCATCAATGACAAATATTAGCTAATATACTGGTTCACTGGATTAACTGGTTTACTCAATATCAGTGATGCCAACAATTCCCACAAAAGGGATAGTATTGGAGTATCTTTGAGCTTGTTGAAATGTAGACTGACCATGTAGTTGTGTACCATAAGTCCCACTAGGTGGTGTAAAGTATGCAAATTGTATATTGGCATTTGGCTGATTTGAGCTAGTTATCCCTTGATTCACATTTTGGCCACTGTAGGTGGATCCACCTGAAACTAAAGGTTGAGTTATACTTGTTGAAGCAGGGTTTTGAGCTATTGTAGCTTGTGTTATTACATTGGGCATTGTCTAAGATGTAACACTAGTACTTGATGATGCAACTATTGATGGTGCTGAAGTTGTAATCGCTTGAGTATTTTTAGATACATCCTTGGTTGATGTAGCAAGTGTTGCTTGAGTATGTGTAATAGTAGGTACTTGAGGAACATTTTTATTCAATGTCACACCTGGTGGCAATATTGCCGAAATATCCACCCCTGGAGGTAATTTGGCCCCATTTTGGACTAATATTGAGAGATATATGTCTCTATCATTATTGATGAGGGTGTTGATAATCATAAGCATTGCAGGATCTTGGTGGGCTGCTTCCAATTCTTATTTTGTCAGATTATGTTGTATTTCATCAATGGAAGGCATCCCGTTTGTGTTTGTTGATAAGGTTGCGGGTCTCTGACGAGGTGTTTGTTGATTTGTGGACAAGTTCATATTCCATGTTGGGTTAATCCAAGGGTCATTGTTAGGTTCCATCTGATGTTTCACCTTTTGAGCACGTGTTAATGGCATGAATGTTATTCCAACGTGATCTTGACTCTTTAAGACTCTCTAAAATGCAAATGCAAGAATCAACTAAATGTAGCTAAGTATGCTTCTAAGACTTTCTAAAGACTAAAATGTAGACAATGCAATCTATGAGTGAAGATTTGCTATCAATGATTTCAGAATTCAAACACAAGATCTTCAACGTATTGCCAAAATGCTTCAAATTCTGCCTATTCTTTGATT
Organism: Cryptomeria japonica; assembly: GCF_030272615.1. Classification (NCBI taxonomy): domain Eukaryota; kingdom Viridiplantae; phylum Streptophyta; class Pinopsida; order Cupressales; family Cupressaceae; genus Cryptomeria; species Cryptomeria japonica. The sequence goes on from NC_081411.1 coordinate 647,636,534, forward strand.
TAATTTTTGAGGTCTATGTCAATTTGTACTAACTTCTGAACTTCCTCATCTATGAAATCTTGGACTAGGTCGTATTGGTCTTGATCAACTATCAATTCCTGAACAAGAATATTTAAACCATCAATTATTTCTAATTGAACGTTGTTTGACCCAAGATTGGGTTGCTCAAATGGGAATTTGCAATTTCTCTTTAGACCCATATGATAATGATTACAATGCAGACTATATGGAACCTAGGAATGATTGATAATTTGCTTTAAGGACTCTAATGAGGATCTAGAAACTTTTCTATGGTCTTTTCAACCAATTGTCTGATGGCTTCCTTTTGAACTGTCTTTTTTATCTTTTTCCTCAATTTTTCATCAAGACGGACAGATTTACGGATCTTATTATCTATGATGATTTCAACTATATCGTACTAAGCATGATCAACTTTTAGTTTCCAAGAAATGTTGTCCAAACTATCAATTATTGCTAATTTGTCATTGTTTGGTCCAAGATTGGGTTGCTCAAATAGAAATTCATCGTCTCCTTTCAGACCCATGTATTGAGTTATGTTTCTTATACTCTAATGCAATACTGAATTCTATATGAGTTGATGCAACTTGATTGAAGACTACTCCTTTTGTGATGTGAGGACTTGTGCAAAAAATTTGTGCAGTATGATGACACTAAAGGACTTATGCATGTACTAGATGTCTAGGACTTAAGATCACTTGAGAATGCCATGTTTTCCATCTTTGAATTTTTCAAAAGTTTTGGTTTGATGTTGACATTGATGTTGACACTTGACTTTGTTGAGGGACTTGATCTTGTTGATGTTTTTGACTAAACCTGGTTAAGATTCCACTTTGTTTTTTGGTATTTGTAAAATTCTTGAATTTGGTGAAATGTAGCAAAGGACACAACAAACACATCAAAAGGAATAATAACATAAAGAGAATACTTGTTTAAAGAACTTTTACAAATTCTCATGAATGTTGGAGTGTTTTTCAAAACCCCATTTTGTTTTCATTGTAATTGGTTAATTGATAGCACACCAAGAAGACTCTCCTAATGGTCAAAAGGTCACAAGTATTACCACAACCCACATCTTGATACCCTGTCAACTCAAACAACCCTGTCACACCCTAGGGTGCACCCATTTTTTTGCCTTTTTTCTGGAAATTAGACCAAAGAAGATTGCTCCTCAATTGGCCTGTTATCCTGGAAGATATATGGGGAGTGTCTTGGGGGCGGATTTTCCCCCACCCTTGCACTATGATAATCCAAGTGTCTGGTTACTGACTCAGTTGGGCTTCTAATTTCTAAGGTGTTTAGAAAGGGTTTCATTCGAGTGGTCACAATCAACAACGTTTTACATTCCATTGAGGGAGGTCTCCTAGTTTGTAGAGGTTACACTCTACAGATTTTAACGTACCGTATAGGCATTGAGGGAGGCATAATGCCATTGTGATAACATGTATCACTCGTCACATATGATTTTCATCACATACACATTTATTTATAGTGGCTTGGATTACTTGGCTTTAGTCGTTGCCATTTAGGTCATTCCCTCTCACTTGGCCTTATGGGCTACTTGGGAGGCAGGCCATTTAAAGGTGTTGTCCTAATGCAAAAAATGAAATAAAGCATGAAAAAGGTGGGTCTGGCTTTTTGATCACTCATAAAAGGGGAGATCATATACCTATCACCTTGAAGACATGAAGAACAATGATTCCTTTTAAACCTTCATTGCAATGTTTTCTAAACTATTGGAGATGTTGCTCCAAAAAGGCATGGGGTTCATTTTAACCATCATAGCAATGATGAAATAAGGAAAAGAAATTTGAATTTGTTCTTTTTAACAACACCTAAATAAATTTTCTACTCTAACCTTGCAGAGAAAATGACGTTAGTAGACATATGGTGGGCTATCCAACCTATCATTTTCTCAGTTACAAAGCTTTGCCTTTTCACAACCAAAGAGCAATTCTGATAAGAATCAAAACTAAAATAAGACAAAATGCAAAAAAATTAAATTGGCAATTGTGAATTACCCACTCAACAATTGCAAACTAACCTCTGCTCAATTGCGAACTAGTATGCTAGCAATTGTGAATTACTGTGATAGCAATTGTGAATTGATGTATGAGCAATTGCGTAGCATTATCAGGTCAATTTCTCATCAGTTAAGTGGCAAAAAATTTAATATAAATAAAAGTAAAGGACAAAAGATAGAGGTTTATTCTCTAATGATTTTTTTCCAAATCACACGAGCCATCACATCAATGTCATCATAAAAGTTGTATTTGGCAAGGAATCGATGGATAGTTCTATGGTATTGAGCAATTTCCTCTCCCTCTTTAGTTTCATGAAGTTGTCTTTCTACCTTTAGTAGCCCTTGGTATGTTCTTTGTGCTCTCCTATGTTGTCTTGTCCTCCTTGCACTTGCAATTTTGAAGGTCACCTTTCTTGCCATCAGATTAGGCACATTTTATGCAAAAAATAAAAATTTCCCAGAAATTAAAAAATTTTATGGGTTAGGTGCGCAAGATCAACTGATTAAGAAACAATAAATAAAAATTTGATTTTTCCCCTTTTTTGAGTAATTACGGAGGATTTTAGCAATTGTGGTGGATTTTACTATCAATTGCAACGAATTTTGATAGCAATTGCGGATAAATATTCGCAACTGCAAATTTTCATCTGATCAATTGCGGATTCTGGTTTTTCTGTGTATGTATGGATCTGCAAAATCAATTAAAACAACAAATGAAGGTTAGCATTTCTTCACATTAGGTTCACCAAATGTATTCAGGGGTAAATTAAGCATAAATAACATAATTAAATTATCAGAGCGAATCACCAACTCTAATCTAATCAAATTACTCCTAAATTACAATGCAATAACATCAAGTCAATTGCATAATGAAATTAAATCTAATTTAAACTCCCCCAATTGATGTGATGAAGCTTCCATTTCTCTTATCTATTATTGTTGATGTAGGTGGCTCTCAGGCATTGCACTTGATTTTCTGCATAAGATGGACAATAACTTTGAAGACTGTGATTCTATCTTGAATTGAGAAAAGAGGTTGAATTTATAGGTTTTCAACACAAAGGAGGTGAGAATTTGAACTCAAGTGTTGATTGACAAATAACTGAAATTGATTGATCCATTAACAAAATTGATTGAGGAGTCAATTGAATTTATTAACCAATAGACTGAATAGACTAGCTAGTTGACTAGGTTGATGAATGAGATGACAAAATTGATTGGAGAGATAAGTGGATTAATTGATCAGTCGGAAAAGGTGATTGAGACTTAAAAAGGGTGATTGATGAGTTAACTGAGTTAACTAATTAGATAACTCATTTGATCAATCAGTTTTGATTTTAACATGTGCTTTAGGATTTTAAAATTGAATTTGATTTTCATTTTCAATGTGGATTTTAATTTGGACTTTTGAATGCTGAAATGCACATGAAATTAACTAAAATTCAGATTTGATGAAATATGAATTTGGAAGAAATGAAATTAAGTGAAATTCAAATTTGGGGAAAATGACATGAAATTATATGGAATTAGTTGGAATTAGAATTTGGGGATTGGAAGAATTACATTAATTAATTAAATAATTTAAATGAAATTATTTAATCATATGAAATTGAATTAATTAAATTTAAAAATATTATTTAACTAAGGAAAATGTCACAATTAATTAAATAATTTATATTTAATTAATAATTGAGATAGGGTTAATTGATTAAATGATAAAATGATAAAATGATAGAAATTCGATAATTAGAAATGTTAAATGTTCTGATCAGAAGAAATATTTAATTTAATTAAATAATTACTTAATTAAATAGACGAATAATTAGTGTAGAATTAATGAGACATTTTTAGGTGTCTACAATTTGCAATCGCAGAAAAAAATTCATTTCACCAATCATCGACATCTCAAACTCATTCTGCATCTCTTCAACAAATTTCTTACATAGGCAATCATTTCCTCCAAAGATAATGTCATCAACAAAAACTTCAACAATCAAAATGTTATTCTGATTAATCTTGAGATAAAAATTTACTGTCAATAGTACTTTTATTGAATCCAAGCTTCATCAAATATTTATCCAATCTGACATACCAGGTTCTAGGGGCTTACTTCAATCCATGCAATGCTTTCTTCAACCGGAAAAGCATGTCCTTTTCATCTGTTAGCTAAAATCCATCTGGTTGCCCAAGGTAGACTTCTTCTTCCAACTCACCATTAAGAAAGGTTGATTTGACATCAATCTGATAAACCTTGAAATCTTTGTGAGCAACATAGGCAAGAAATAGTCTAACAGATTCAATTCTAGCTACTAGAGAAAAATTCTCCTCATAGTCAAATCCTTCCATCTATGAATAACCTTTACAAACAAGTCTAGCTTTATTTCGAACAACTTCACCTTGTTCATTCAACTTATTCCAGAACACCCATTTAGTTCCAATTACATTTTTGTCATTAGATCTAGGAACAAGAATCCATGTATCATTTTTCTCAATCTGATTCAATTCATCTTCCACAACTTTAATCCAATTTTCATCTTTACATGCTTCATCAACAATTTTTAGGCTGAATCTTAGAAATCAAACAAATTTCTTCAGCAAGTGTTCTCTTAGTCATCACACCTTTATTCTTATCACTAATAATCTAATTTTTTGAGTGATTCAACCTTACATACTTGGGAGTTTTAGGATTTTCTTGAATTTCAGGGTCTTGAACTCTTTCTTCTGCATTAGCATCCACACCTTCATTCTCAAGCTTTTCCATATCAATATGAACTTGACTTTTGGGTCTACACTTGCTTTCCTTTATCTGAATTGGCATCCTGATCATCAGAATCATATCCACAAGATCTAATTAGTCTTACATTACCTTCATGAACCTTCACACTAGCACTTTCAGCAATCTTCTTCAATCTTTTAATGTAACACTGGTAGGCCTTACTCTTAGTAGAATAACCAAGAAAGGTTCCTTCATCACATCTAGCATAAAACTTTCCAAGATCTTCATCCCTTTTGATATAGCATTTACTACCAAAAATTTTGAAATACCTAATAGTAGGGGCATGACTGAATCATAACTCATAGGGAGTCTTACCAGTATCACCTTTGATATTTACCCAATTAAGAGTGTATACTGTAGTACTCACAGCTTCTCTCCAAAACACATGTGGAACATTTCTTTCAGTCATCATGGTTCTAGCAGCTTCTTGAACTATTCTATTGTTCCTTTATACAACACCATTCTGTCATGGTGTCCTAGGAGCAGATAACTCTCTTAACTCCATGCTCTTCACAATAGGCATTAAACTCACCAGAAGTGAATTCGCCACCTCTGTCAGATCTCAGACACTTCAACTTCAATCCAGACTCAGTTTCAACTTTTTCTTTGAAAATCTTGAACTTCTCCAACGCTTCAGACTTCTCCCTTAAGAAAGTAACCCACATCATTCTTGAATAACCATCAATCAACAACATGAAATAATTGTCACCTTGCAAGCTTCTCACTCTAGAAGGACCACATAGATCAGTATGCACAAGATCCAATAATCCATTAGAATTACTGTTTTCCATTATAAGTAACTCTTGTATGCTTCCCTAATTGACATTCTTTATATACTGGATTAGAAGGATTTATTAGCTTCATTAGATCTCTCACTGCTTGAGTAGAACTTATCTTAACCATACAATCAAAATTTATATGACACATTCTTCTATGCCATAACCAACTTTCATCAATCTGAACAATCAAACAAATTTTACCACCAGTATTCAAGCGAAAGATATTACCTTCAGTCTTTGTCCCTAATGCAATATCAATTCTGGAGCTACTCAAGATATCACATTTGCCATTCTTGAATTCCAAGTTATATCCCTTATAAACCATCTGATCAACACTCAAAAGATTATGCTTTAAACCTTCAACATACAACACATCATCAGTATTATGCTTACCATCAAGAGAAATAGAACCTCTGATGAATACTAAGAGGGGGGGGTGAATTAGTATGCCAAAAACTACTGCACTAAAACACTTACACAGTCTAAAGATAAACCGGTAAAGCAGTCTGACAGTCAAACCGGTTACCACACATGCAAACCAAAATGCGAATAAAACATTCTCCCACAAAAGCAATACAACCATAACACAGGATATTTGATGTGGAAACCCAACTGGGAAAAACCATGGTGAGATGGAACTCACAAGTCACTATCTGCAGAATAGAAACTAGAGCGGTTAAGGTCTTACAATGTTCTTCACCAGAACAGATCTTGTTAGGAATCTCAATCTCTGTTAGGAGATAAGTCCAATTAAAGACTACCTTGTTAGAGGATTTTAGATTCACATGCGTGAACCACCTTGTTAGAGGATTTTACAAAGGCTTTGAGGCCTACCCAGTTAAGGGCTACAGACTTGTCAAAGATGTGAGTAATCAACAAGTGTTTGATCTATCTAATAGCACAAATTTCTTGGTTAGATCCAGTATTGCTCACAACTAATGCATTCCAGCATTACTTCAGTCTTCTCTCTCTCTCACATAGTTACAACTTGATCTTCTTCGATAAGATCGTTCTTAACTTCCACCTCAAACCATAGCTCTACATTAACCCTTTTCAGCAACAACTTGAAAACCCTAGACATGATGTCCTTTTAAAGGAATCTGATTTCATGTCGGTCCAATAGGATTACATTACAATTTCCTAGGTTCAATGAATCTAGACATACTCAGTAACACGACACAAGAATCACCGTCAATGTGTCGACACCGTCAAACAATCGGTGGATTGGTAACTCATCACAAAATGCCGGTTGGTAACTCATCATAGAGTATTACCGGTTCATACAAAATACCGGTTGCCGATTTGTCACAAATGAAGACTGGTAAGAATGTGTTGTGTCGCTTTGCTCCCTCGTACCGCTTGTGATCTATGAACCGCTTGGGGTCAACATGCCGCTTCAGACTAGGAAACACATTCTGCAAAATCACTAGTCTAGAGACTAGTATGCAATATACCGGTTGCAACAAATACCGGTTGAGCATGAGCTCATACATATAAAGGGGATCTCAATACAAGTGTGTGTCCATCAATGACAATCACAACATAAACATAAAAAATGCCAACAATCTCCCCCTTTGGCATTGATGGCAACACTTAGGAAAATAAAATTTTGACATCTAAGTGTTTTACAACAAAAAACTTGCCATTAACAAAATTGCTCCCCCTAAGCATATACACTATCTCTTAATCAACAGAGTGTATAGAAATTTTGCATTCAGAGCATATAACATATATCACAGCATATATCAAAATTTCAAAATAGATACTTCTCCCCCTGATATACTTCTCCCCTGATATATCAAAATTTCAAAATTGTAAAAACAAAAACTAGATATACTTCTCCCCCTTTGCCCAATGACAAAGTACCACTGAAAAACCTGTTTCCATATATAAAAGAGTTTATGACAATAATGAATAATACTTGTCAAAAACTGCTTTATAGTCCTGGAAAAATTGTTTCATGGAGAGGGACCAGGACTCAAGTAAGGAGGTTGCCACTTCCTTCTTTGTCTGCATCTGTGATACCTGTTCCTCCATGGCATCTATTGTGCTCAGTTCTTGTGTGACTATCAGGGCCTCCAGGTTCAGATAACACTTCTGAAGAATTTGCAGTCATGGAAGTAATACTAGTTGAAGCTCCTGCAAATCCCTAGACCGTGTACTGATCTCTTGCTCTAGCTTGGTTGACTAGATCTGGAACCGGTGAACAGTTTGCCCATATGCTGCAAAGGAGTCATAAGGAGTCTTGAATGTGCCCAAGTAGGACTGTAAGTCCGTTTGAAGCTATTTCTTCTTGGTTAGCACATCATCACAGAACAGATGAGGTTGATAGATTTTGCTGAGTAGCAAGTTTCCCTCATCCAAGGCATTCCTTATGTCCTTTTGATCCTTTAGCAGTTTAGTCCTAAGCTCATTCAACTTCTTCACTAGAGAAACATTAAGAGCCTTTTGGTGCTCTTTCTTTACATTGGCCTCTACTGCTTCTTCTAGACTCTGCACCTGATCATCCACTATAGTACACAGAAGTTTGAGTTGTGCTAGTGATGAATCAGTGTCAGGAAGATTAGTACCGAGGATTAAATCGGTAAGTGTGTCTACAGCCGCTTGAATAATATCTTGTTCTCTTTTCCTTCGAATGCCTTCAAGGTGCTCTTGGGAAACCTTGATGCTCTACATAAGCTCAGACTCACTTGCAGATTGGAGATCAATGGGGCTCGAGATAGTAGCCGGTTTGGCTTGGCTACCGGTTGCCTTAGTAGTTTCCATTTGTGTGGTCTTCATTGCTTCAATGGTCTTGTCTGCTTCTTCCTTCTTTTTCTTCTCCTTCTCTTCCTTTTCTTTCTCCTGTCTCTGTTTCTTCTCTTCCTCTTCCATCTTCTTCTTGTGTTCTTCTTCTTTTTACTTCTGCTCTACTTCTACCTTCTTCTTTTGTTCCTCCTCTTCCTTCTTCTTCTTCTCTTCCGCTTCCTTCTTCTTCTGTTCTTCCTCTTCCTTCTTCTTCTTCTCCTCTGCTTCCTTCTTCTTCTCCTCTTCTACTTCCTTCTTTTTCTTCTCCTCTTCTTCCTTCTTTCTCTTTTTTTCCTTATCTTCTTCTTCTTTCTTTTTCCTGTCATATTCTTGCTTCTTCTTTTCTTCATCTTTCCATTTCTCCTCTTCCTCTTTTCTCTTCTCTTCCTCTTTCCTCTATTTCTCATCTTCATCCTTGTTCCTTTTCTCTTCTTGTTCTTTTGCCGCTTGCTGTGTGTCCACAGCTTGTTCACCACCCTGATTGGCCTATTGGCCCTGTTCAGTTCCCTTAGAAGGTATGTCCTGAGTGAATCTTCTACATCCAGGGCATCGACATCTATGGTGTCGATTGGTTCTTCCACCAGGTTTCCTTCCTCATCAAAAACCTCATCCGGTTTGAAAATAACCGGTTCCTTTTCTGCTTGGAGGTTGGCCATTCATGCTTTGTGAGAGATGATAGCATGGGCCATGTGCTGATGTGTATCTTTTTCTACATCATCAACTCTTCCCTCCAACAACCAGAGTCTTCTTCTCCTTGTGAAGAAGAGACCTTTATTTTGATCCAGGGCATCAAACAATTCTCAATTTGAGAGTTCGGGGAAGTACTGTGCAAAAACTTTCTCCCTAATCTCTTGTTCCTTTTCAATGGCAATGCGCCATTTATTATCCAATTCTTTAAATAATGAATCTGGTGTTTGAGATTTAATCTCTGATGGTGACCAGTCATTTTTACATAAATAAAGAATGATTTCCTGCAGTACTTCATCTTTTTCCTCACTATTGAATTCATCATAATAATCTATTAAATCATGAAGTAACTTTCTCCTAATATTCTTTATTGCTCTTTGACAATGTGTCAAAGGTTTGTAAGAGGAGATATCTATATTTACCGGTGTGGATGTTGCCGATTCATTCTTCTTCATCTTCTTGGTCTGTCTAGCCTTCTTTGGCTATTCATCAGACTCGGTTTCTTCAGAGTCTAGTTCATTTGCCTTAGTCTTCCTCTTTCTTTCGAAGACTTTTGCCAGTGTTACCTCCGGTTTCTTCTTTGCCGGTGACCGCTTGGTCACTCTTGGAGTCACAGTGGTAGCCGGTGTCGATGCTACAGGTACTGCCTTAGCTTTCTTAGCTGCCGATTCTTTTCCCTTCTTCACTGATGGTTCTTCAACTGGTGCGATCCTCTCCAAGTAGGTTCCAGTCCTCTTAGCCTTGGGATCAAGAGGTGAGGCAATAAGGGTTGAAGCATACCCTTCTAGCATGTCAAATATGACCTCATAGCCCATAGGCTCCACTTCCTCCATTCTAGGCTCAACAGCCTCCATTAGACATTTGTCCACCTGAATAGTGAAATAGATGTCATCTTCATATTTCTTCACTATGGCACCTGAGATTATTACCCTCTGACTCATCTTTCTTCTGAACTCATCAAAATATTTGTTCAGTACCTCAGGGTAGCCAGTTCAATGGCTTGCACGTTTTCCTTTATCTGCTTGGTTATCGGTTGGTCAGGTGACCACTGGACATCTCCTACACCTGGAAAGTAGCCTTGGAAATAAAAGAACAACCCTACTAGTAGTTGTCCAAACTTAAACCTTAGTGAGTTGTCCTGCTTGATTGCCTTGAGATTTAGCAGGAGTTGCCTCTGCATGCCGGTGCATAAGTCAAAAGATGCATCCACTTTTATCATTCGATAAGTGGAATTTACCACTACAGCAGATACAGAATTAATCTTACTGGCTGAGAATGTTCTGTATCCAATCACCATACATGCGTATTTCACCAAATCATCCTTGATAGGATTGACTATCATGCCTCATGAATCACTTGTTGAACCGGTGAGCTTGGTCATTTCCGTTTTGCTCACTTTTCTCAAGGCTGGCACTTCCCTTGTGTTGCAGAAACTGGTGACTGCATGAATTGCTTGAGGTGTGATATCATGCGTCCTCTCTAGGTACATCTTGTCACCATGGACTCTACTCAAGATGATCTTGATGTGATCCTCTGTGAAGTCTTCTAGGAAATATACAACGTTGTGGAATTTCTTCTTCTCTATGACACTAAATTTTGGTTTGATCATTTTGTCCTTTCCGCAAAATAGACCTAACTGAGTATGAATGGCTAAAGACCCAAGGTCTTCTATTTTGCAATTAATATAATCTAAAATTCTTTCTTCGACTATGACTCCAGCTGGAACTTGTGATAAAGCATTATACTTGGACTTCCTTTGAATGAAACTTTCTAACTCAATGGATGTACTTGAACTGGTATGAGATGTGGAAGCCATTGAAGAGTATTTCAAGAACACAAAAAATACCTTTCAAACGTGAATTTAGGGCTTCCTGATTCTGCTTCACTTCGCTCTCCGTCGGATGCCAAATCACCGCTTTGAGTTCTCCACTACCACTTGCAAACTAGATTTGAATCTCTTTCAAGGTTATCCAATTTCTTGAAATCTAAGCTCAAATCACCTTTTCTTTGCTCTGCACTTGAAAACTTTTCTTCATTTGAAAACAGATAGTGAGAAATGATTTGAAAATTGCATTTATACATGTCTCTCACCTACCGTCATTAATGCTCCTCTATTAGGGCATAAACCCTAATTTGCCTTTTTACCATTTTTAGTCTTCTGCCAAGTGACAGGTATAACATACCGATTAAGGTCTTTTACCGGTGTCAACTGGGGGTTCAAAAGCATTTTGCCATTTGCTCCCCCTAAGCCTTTGAGGCTTAGTTTTCCGGTTCCGATATTTCCACACTAGGTGCAGAAACCGGTTCCTCTTCCGACAATATTGGTTTCTTCTTCCATGTTTTCTTCATGTCTCCTTGAACTTTTTCAACATCTATTTCTCCTTCCTAAGCGACCGGTATATCATCAGATATACTTTTTTTGCTTCTATAGAATCTTGCAATGTGACCCAGTTTGTTGCAGTGATAGCAAACAAGTCCAGGTGCTCTCCAAGGTCCATTGTACATGTCTCCATTCTTCCTTCTGCATGTTGCAGCAGTGTGACCATGACCATGATAGATCATACAACTTTCTCTCCATCCGGTTGCTGTTTGGTGACCACTGCTTCTTAATTGATGATTGAAGATATTAAACCAGTTATGGTTTCGGTTCATAAAAGGTTCAGGACTAGTTCCTTGGGTCCTCTGAGGATATCTTCCAGTGTTATCCATTATAGACCTGCATTCAAATTCTCTATGCCCAAACTTGTTGCATGCATAACAATGACCATTGAACTAATTGGATCTAGGTACATTGTTGATAAAATAAGGAAAATTATTGTAGGCTTTGCTCCTACATACATTAGCAGTGTGTCCTTCTTTAAGACAGTTAAAGCAAACAAGTTTGAATTTTTGCTTACCTTTTCCTTTGAGTGTCAGTTGCTTCTTTGATGCTTCAGCATTTCTTCTTGAGGATTCTCCTTCCTCATGTCCAGAAAAACCAAGACCATTGGTATTCTTTGCCGGTCTAGATGACTCAAGCTTTTTCTCTAGCTTGACTGTACTTTTGCCAAACTTAGCAAGTATTTCCTTTGACTCAAAGAGTTCTTTGGAAATAGCAGTGTTTGTCTCCATAAGACTTGCATTTTTAGAGATGGCAATGTTCAATTCTCCTTGCATGTCTTCTTTTTCCATTCTTCTATCATGAAGGCGAGTAGTTAGTGCACTAATCTCATGTTTCAACTTGGAGATCTCATGATCTCTATCCTTTACCAAATCTTCCACTTTTCTCCGGTTCTCAAGCTCTTGACTAAACCGAATAGTCAGTCCTTCCAACTCCTTTCTCAGATTGGAGTTTGAATCATTCAACTTATTCACTTCAGCAATCAGGGCTTCCATGTTAGCTTCATCTTTAGAACTACTTTCAGATAGTTCCATCAGCCTCTCTGCATGTTCTATTCTTTTTGCTTGAGATGCCTTGTATTTGACCATAAGATCATCATAGGCTTGCTTAGACTTAGTGAGCCATTGAGTAAGTTCCCTCAAGGTGTATTCCCCCATATCTCTTTCCAAGTGGTTAAACTTATAGAAAGGTAGGCTCTGATACCAATTGATGAATACTAAGAGGGGGGGGTGAATTATTATGCCAAAAACTACTACACTAAAACACTTACACATCCTAAAGATAAACCGGTAAAGCAGTCTGACAGTCAAACCGGTTACCACACATGCAAACCAAAATGCGAATAAAACATTCAACCACAAAAGCAATACAACCATAACACAGGATATTTGACGTGGAAACCCAACTGGGAAAAACCACGGTGAGATGGAACTCACAAGTCACTATCTGTAGAATAGAAACCAGATCGGTTAAGGTCTTACAATGATCTTCACCAGAACAGATCCTATTAGGAATCTCAATCTTTGTTAGGAGATAAGTCCAATTAAAGACTACCTTATTAGAGGATTTTAGATTCACATGTGTGAACCACCTTGTTAGAGGATTTTACAAAGGCTTTGAGGCCTACCTGGTTAAGGGCTACAGACTTGTCAAAGATGTGAGTAATCAACAAGTGTTTGATCTATCTAATAGCACAAATTGCTTGGTTAGATCCAGTATTGCTCATAGCTAATGCATTCCAGCATTACTTCAGTCTTCTCTCTCTCTCTCTCTCTCACAGTTACAATTTGATCTTCTCCGATAAGATCATTCTTAACTTCCACCTCAAACCCTAGCTCTACATTAACCCTTTTTAGAAACAACTTGAAAACCCTAGACATGATGTCCTTTTAAAGGAATCTGATTTCATGTCGTTTCAATAGGATTACATTACAATTTCCTAGGTTCAATGAATCTAGACATACTTAGTAACATGACACAAGATTCACTGTCAATGTGTCGACATTGTCAAAGAATCAGTGGATTGGTAACTCATCACAAAATGTTGGTTGCTAACTCATCACAGAGTATTACTGGTTCAGACAGAATACTGGTTGTCGGTTTGTCACAAATGAAGACTGGTAAGAATGTGTTGTGCCACTTTGCTCCCTCGTACCGCTTGTGATCTGCAAACCGCTTGGGGTCGACATGTCAGTTCAGACTGGGAAACACATTTTGCAAAATCACTAGTCTAGAGACTAGTATGCAATATACTGGCTGCAACAAATACCGGTTGAGCATGAGCTCATACATATAAAGAGGATCTCAATACAAGTGTGTTTCCATCAATGACAATCACAACATAAACATAAAAAATGCCAACAACATCTACCATATATTACACAAGCTTTGTTATCACCAAATCTTACTATATCGGCATCATACTTTTCAAAGTTTACAAATTTACTCTTATCACCTGTCATATGACGAGAGAAAGCGCTATCAATTACCCATTCATCTTTCTCCTCTACTTTAGCAGCTAAAGCTTTCTCCTCATTAATGCAGCTTGTATAATTTGTAGTTACAGGATCATCTTCCTTGATAGTAATGAACACAAATTCATCTCCTGAATTTCCCTTATCCGACTCATCATTTGTCACACCTTCATCAGCAACATGATAACATTTTTTCTGATATTTAGGCTTATATGGCTTACATGGTTTCTTAGGATTTCTATCTCTTTCGGGACACCTTGATGCAAAATTTCCTATCTTATTACATGAAAAACATTTAAGAGGTAACTTTCTTTCATACTCATTGGCACCTTTAGGCAATCTTCTGGCAATAAGTTCTTCAAGTTTCTCAACCGTTCTTTCTTCATCTTCCATCTCTTTCATCTCTTTCTCATATCTGGATACTCTTGTAGAACTTTCTCCCAAATCATATCTCTGCTTCTCAAAAATAGTAGCTTTGAATGTAGATTTAGTCTTAGGAAGAGAGTCTCCAAACTCACTCAGCTCAAAAGCAACAAGCTTACCAATCAACATGTCTCTTGTCATATTTGTCATAATCCAGATCTCATCAATAATGGTAGCTTTATGTTTGTAAGCAGGTGGTAAGGATCTCAAAACTTTAGCAACTTTCTTAGATTCTCCTAATAATCCACCGACACATCTGATTCCACACACAACCTAATTCACTTTTTGCATGAAAGAATTAATGTTTTGATCTTCACTCATCCTTAATTTCTCATATTTACCCTTTAAGCTCTACAACTTAGCAATCTTCACATGACTATCACCTTCATGCAAGGTCTCTAATTTTATCCAGATCTTATGAGCAGTCTCTAAGTGTATCGCATTCATCATTTTAGAATCTGACAAGGCACTCACCAATGCTTCCTTAACTCTAATATTGAATTTTGCTTCCTTTATTTCATTTGGAGTAGTAGGACCATTCTGAGGAACATTATATATATTCTTAGTAATCTTACAATACTCTTCTCCAATGCATCTCAAATGACATTGCATCCGACTTTTCTAGAGAGTGTAGTTCATTCCATCAAATCTTAGACTATCCTTCTTGAAAGAAAAGGTTGTCATCCTAGATCTCCTCAAGCAGTCAAGCTTCTTCTGGAGGATCTAGCTTTGATACCAATTGTTGGAAATAATGCAACAAACTGAGGGGGGGTTAAATTAGTTTGGACCAAACTTACAACAACTTAAATAAGAAATCAGATCCAATAATTAATAGTTAAAACATGAAACAACATCACATCAATAACACACATAACACCAATATTTTTGACGTGGAAAACCTAGTTAAGGGAAACACCATGGTGGGAACCTACCCACAATGAGATAATACCCTATTAGGAGTAAATTAAATATTACAATAGGGAATGCACATGCATTCAGGCACACTTCCTAGAGCTCACTGCTCAAATAAGAAACCCAAAAGGGCTACAACCCTTAGGGAAGATTCACTACCTTACAAGAAGTCTCATTGAATTACAAAAGCATTCAAACAACAATCCGGATAACATGAACTATGAGAATAGAATCTCCATATTCCTGGGTACAGTTATAGCTAAGCTCACTGTCAAATCTTCTCTACAACACACTTCTTCGTACAACTTCCCTGCTATTGAATGATTGATACAATATTCGCACATAGCATCATATCTCTCAATGATTATTTCATTCATTTATACAAGTCATCAACCTATATTTCAAGGTCGGCTAAACCTTCAAAACAAATTGCAAAATAATAACCCCGCATGCTACAACAATGCATGTGGACCAAAATGATGTCGGCTAAGACATAGTTTGGACCAAAACAATACTACAAATACACAACACCTCCAAAAATTATGTCTCGATCACCCGTAACACCCTACAACATCAAGAATGTCACATAACACAAAGAACATCACCGGACAAATAAAATCTTCAATAACGCGTACAATAATAAATGCGGACCACCGATGTGCATAGAACATGATCTAGAGATATTCACAAGAAACATTAATTGGACCACAACAACCACAACAACTTGGATTACTAGAATCATAATCTTACTACCCAAGCTTAAGAACACCAACATAACTAACTGTCAACTAGAAAGATTTACTTGTGTATTTCCATATCACAAACCAATCTAACTGAGGACACACATCAACGTCCATAATATATCCCACACATTCATAACGAAAGATATTACAATTCTAGAGCATTACGGAGCACAAACCAGAATATCGTATAACATGAACCAATCGAATAACATCCTCAATACCAGACCTCATAACTCAATCAATACATCATTTCGACCTCTGCAAATGGAAATGAACCATCTACAAAAAATTTACTAGAAACCCTTTAATCTATATCAGCTCATCTATAATACATAGGTTAAACCAACTCATTCAACCAAACCGCAACATTGAAATACACAGAGAAATATGTTGACATCAATGAAAACACATCATTCCAGCAAACTTCTTAGCAGCATCCAACATGTATGGCTTCAATGCTATCATGCCCCTTGAGTTGGATATTCCATCATTGTGCATCTCCTTGAAAGGAGTTATTGATGATGATTCTTATCGTACTCTTCGTCTCAATCAACTTGAGTTGTTAGATGAATGTCGTTTAAAGACCCTTCAACATCTTCAAGCTTATTAAAAGTATTTATCTAAGAAATATAACTAGAGTGTGCTACCTCAAGCCTTCAAGATCAGTGACCTAGTTCTTTGTGAGCATCAGAGAAATGTCAATGCGCCACCTGATCAACAAGGGGAATTTAGCCCAAATTGGCTGGTTCCATACATTATCACCTCTGTTTATGGTTCGGGTGCCTATGGTTTATCCTATATGGATGGTACACCTCTCAAAGAACTTTCCAATGCTGCACACCAGCATTGATATTATGCATAGAAGATAAGCTATATATATATATATATCATATGCATGACATTCAGGTCTCTTTAGTGGTCACACCATGATATATATATATATATATATATATATATATATATATATATATATATATATATATATATATATATATATATATATATATATATATATATATATATATATATATATATATATATATATATATCTTCATCAACATGACCTTTACTCGTTGTTGGGTTATGAAGTGACTGTGCATATCCATGTGTGTGTGTGTGTGTGTGTGTGTGTGTGTGTGTGTGTACATGTTCTATCTATATCTTAGAAACATCTATGTCATGATCATCATGAAATTTAATCATGTATATACACAACAATATGAAAATTAAATCATGATATGCATCTAATCTAAACCATCCACAAAACGAGCATGTAAGATAAAAAGGTACATCCATCCATAATAACACACACACACACACATATATGTATGTGTGTGTGTATAATGTCAATGCCAACCTACATGTATCACATCGCTATAGAAATACATGATGGTAGCATAGGTGTTTCTAAGATACATAAATACATCTGTATATATATCAAAAGAATGCTATACATATGATGAATAAAAAACATGGATGAATCGCTAGAAAAATGTCTCATGACCCTTGTGGTGGACGGGTCCCTAAAGTCACAGGTGTCAGAGGATCCTGTCTTGGCATGAGGGCTATCTCACTGAGGTGGAATGTGATTTCATAGCAGTGGTGCTCCGTGACTGCAAGCCCCTCAGCTCCCTTCATAGCTCTTTCATAGTCTCTCGTTGTGCCATGAGCTCCTCTTGTACTAAAGCCTCTCCTGGTGCGTCGCCTCCAAGTCTAACATCAGCTGACGCACTTAGGGGTGGTCAAAGTGATCATCTGCACCTTGTTGGGTGACATCCACCTGTCGATGAAGGTCATCAGCCTAGCTCTACAAAGCATCACATGTTGTATTGGCACTCTCAGCTTACATCACTGCTTGTTCTCTCTTTTCAAGGACAAAGAAAACCTTTAGAAAATCCTGATCTCTCTGCCCCGCCATGGTGGCTAGCTATGTTGCTCCGTGCATCGGCTCCACTTGGCCCTCCTCATATGTTGTCTATAGTCATGCTACAAGCTTGAATATGTGAGTGTGTCTCTCTTTTGTCTGGAGGGGTCAGTAGGCATCTGACATTGGGCCCTGGGTCTGCACAATAGGGACAATCTATGTGAGTGCCTGATAGTCAAAGCTCAACCACTTGGCAACACCCTCTATACACACAAAACATTTCTCTATCAGTATCCATAGTATCAAAATATCTACATGTATATATATATGTGAAATCATGTATGAGAAAGATTGAAGTACGCAAACTAAAATCAAAATACATACCAAGATCACCCCTCTGCCAGTCTGGATCCCACAGAGGCACCCTGCTAGCGGATGTTGGTGTCGGTCCCCATGCTAGTGGTGTAGATGGTAGTGCAATAGGTAATGGTGGGATCCCCCTCACTATAGGCATTTGTCTCTATGGGCTCTACCCTGACCTCTCACCCTTATCGCTCGAGGAGGTATGGTGCTTGTTGTCACTTTCCAAAGCTTTGGCATCTCCTACTACTGCATCTGGAGGGAAGATCAAAGCAGGCCCTACCCTGCCCCACTAGCCCATGAACTTTGGGGTGACTCCGACATCATCAATGTCTAGCTGTGGAGTGATGTCATCATTGTCATTGCCCTTGAAGTTGTCTTGAACATCTCCAAGGGTGGTGCAAGCCAGGTCCTTAGGTCATACTGTCATCCTAACCAAACGTACATATGTAGGCATGATGGGTGGGATGGTTTACACCTTCCCAAACTGCTACATGCACTGTCAACACTAGTACGACATGATGATGTGGTATTGGTTCCCAAGAAGGAACCGATCACACTGCAACCATGGAAGCTACGTGCGGTCTATGGTCCAAACCCCCATATCCCAGAATTGCTGCTAGAGGACATCCCCAACCCAAAGCTAATCCAGGGTGACCCTCCAGTACATAAGGTTCTCGGTCTACCACTCACCACATCATAATAGATAACCATGTGCCCTTGACATATCTAACAAAATCAGCATTGGGAATCCGAGTGGCCGCGTGCATGTGATATGCTCAAAGATCCACAATTGTATCAGAGTGCATGTTGTAAGGCTCTAATACTCATGGTACATGTACCAAGACAACTTGTAATAAATATGGGCGAGCATGCTCCACCCCCATGCGTACATTTTCCCATGCTCCTCCATCTCCTGGATCAAGGAAATGAATGCAACAGTTAGCTCTAATCCGCGACCATCTATGATTACCCATTGTGCCATGGTCTCTATCATGATGTGCCATACCAAGGGAATTGGAACTCAGCCCTATCCCAACACTTGCAAATATACATGTCCAATCGCATCGACCCTCCACCTGAGGGCCCACTCCTGCAGCCTACTTAGCTCTGCCATCGATAAAATAACGAGTGATAATATCTCTCCCTGGATGGCTAGTTAGACGATGTGATAGACATCGATCAGAGACACAGTCATCTCTCCTGTGGACAGATGAAATGACATAGTATTTGCATCCCACCTCTCCATGAGGGATCCTAGCATCGGAGCGTGAAACTGGAACTCTAAAAGACTGAACGTCAACCATAGTCCTACTCTCCTAGGGAGTCATCTATCTACCACCAATAGCTCCTCTGGTGAGTCCCACAATGTATGAAGCTGATGGCCCAGCGTATTCTCTTGCATCTCAAGAAACATCTGCATAGAGATAAAATTATTCATCAGTCTCCATTGACAATTTGATTTAGATGCTAGTGCATCCTTAAGACGCACTGACGCAAACATGTCTTATGGATGCCAACATCCAAGGTGGACCATAACGCGGTCTCTAGATGACAGTGTGTGGCATCTAGACCTCGACGTGCCTCCTAGACACCTGTGCAACACTAAAATTTAAAATACTAAAAAATGCATAAAAAGACACATAGGAGTGCGATTCGAAGCATACCTACTCGGGCTCATCACCTTGCTCTACTATGGTTGAAAGATCTTTGATCCTTCTCACTCTGTGCTCTTGTCTATGTAACATTTTTGCTCTCACTCTTTTTAACTCTTAGTGCAAATATCCATGGTGAATAGTGAAAATGACCCTTCCCGAGGCCCACTTTTGAGTATATAGCCTAATTTTCGCCCAAAATTTTTCTAGATCATTTTTGGACAATTTTGGCTTATTTTCCTTCCTATTTTCCCCACCTTGGGGGGAAAAAATAAGGGGAAATATACTTGCCTTTATATAATTTTTCTTTTATTCTAAATTAACGCTCCTGAAGCATTCTTCTCGTCGAAGTAGTTTCCTCTATTTTTTGTGCTAACAAACTTTTGAATTTTGCAACATGGAATTTACCACGCTAAATACTGTGGTTTCTCATGTAGACTTGGGGGCATCGTTCATGATCGCCGGCTCAACCTCTATGGCCTCTATAGTATCTTTTTTGGGCTAAGTATTTATTGCACTTATTGCATTCATTGCACTACATGGGCTTAATGAATTTATCTTTCTGAAACTACTTTAGTGCACTTGATCCCTCAAGTTGATTAATCCACTAAAGTGGGGGCAAAATTTAGTGTCCTAAATTGCGCATAGTGCATTTATGACACTTATGCATGGTGCTCGATGTATTAATGACAAAATCATGATCAAAATCCCATCATTTTGACATCATGAGCCCTGATGACAAACTACATTTGTTTGGCCCAAAACCCCATTTGGGCTTATCTTTGGCAAGACTAAAGCATGATGCGCAGAAGTCTCCGTGCTGCACTAACATCCTGATGAACCCACAAAATCTTGAATCCTCCAGTGAGTCAAATGCTTGCTGACACATGTATTTTAGTTCGCCTTTAGCTATAATGGCTCTCTATGCCTCTTTCAAGCTTAAAAACTCTTCTTTTCTTGTTTGCAAGGGTTCTACACTCTTGGTTCTTCTCCTTGCTCTCTCTCTTGGATTCTTGGCTCTACTCTTTGGCTCTCTTGAATGCTTTAATAACATTATCAAGCTATCTCTATCTACAATGTTCTTGCAACTATCTTGCAACCATAAATCACGTGTCTCGAGCTTCATCATGCTCGTATCTCAAAAAAGGGGGTTTGGCTACACACCTTGTCTTCTCTTTATCATTTATCTATCTCTTTTTGTCATTGTGTGCAATCTTTTCAGCATATCTCTAATTGTATCTATTATCTAGGTGCATTTAGTTTATCAATACATTATTTTTATTTATTTACAATAGGGGTTTTCTTCCATTAAGTGGAGTATAGTTTATATTCGCATTTTATTATTTTATCTTTTATCAAATCTATCTATCTGTTTGTTTGTGGAGGTGGAAACACCAAAACAGGGGTCTGACTGAGGAAGGCCCCTATACAGCCCCAACATTTTCCCTCATATTTGTGTGTGATCGTGACGAATAGGTTCCGCATAGTGGAGGGAAGTCATTGTTTATTCTTGGGACTATTCTGTGTTTTTTGGTCGTACAAACGACAAGATGTCAAATAGGCATCCACACACTGTGCTGGTGTCCAAAACGTGAGACCTTCCCAACTCTGTGGTATAATTTAGATTCTCGTGTTTCATTATTTTTGTAGTTTATATCATTTAATTATTTTTGTTTTAGCATAAGCATTTATTTTGTTATCCCCTGGCTCACCCTTAGTGCCAATTTAAGTGAGGTTGCGACAGATTGATTTGTCCTCTGAGATTCATCATTTTGGAGGTGACAAATCCCTTCCTGTACAATAGGATGGGTTATCCTCGAGAATCCTTGTACAAATCATTGATAATATCTTACAAGGCCCATGAAATTATGAACCTTAGCCACATTAGTATGCATCGACTAGTCTACGATCGCTTGAATCTTAGAGGGGTCCTGATGGGTTGGTGCTTGGGATAGACTAGCCTAGTATATGCTCTTAGATCCTTTCCTTGGATCACCTGGTGTTCTCCTCACACCCTAGGGTCTCTAGGACTTCCTTTTCTTGAGGAATCCCCTGACCTTGCCCAATCCACCCACCAATGAGTTGCTATGTTGCTCCTAAGGTCTCACCTACTCATGAGACTCAAAACCCCTTACTATGGCTAATAAGGGCTAGGCTTGTTCCACACCTTCCAAGGTCTTAGCAAGGTTAAATCAGGTCTTAAACCATGTTTTACATCCCTCCATGTGCCCCCAAGAAGTTTCTACCTTCATCCTTTCTACCGATTTCACTGTTTTGTGTTTTTGCTTACAAAACAGGGCTACAAGGATTAGGACCAATTAGGCCTCCTACCTGATCCTTTAGGGATTTCTCTCACAAATGATGCATACACAACCCAAACTCCCAAAATAGACTACCATTCAATTGGAAAGGGCTCAAGGATTTTCTAGGTTTTGGGCCTCCAAGTGGTCGTACAGTGCCTTGGGCGAATTTTGGGGTTTTTAAAGGGTTTTGTGGTCTGCCTGGGTCACAGTGAGTGTTTTGTGTTTTAGCCACTTTGTCTGGATTGGTGGAGGCTCCTCCTTCATACAAATGATGCTTCAAACAATCCTATACACCTCCTCCAAAGGGTGTACTTTCCTCTATCCAACCTTGCTCTCCAAGACCTCTGCAATTCAACCTCTCCTAGTCGGGCACTATTCAGTCTCGCCTGGGATTGGGTCTTTGCTTGGCCTACCTACATTTTCAAGGGCCTTGCTTGTTTTGTAGTATGGTACAAGGTCTGGACTCTCATTCCCCATTGTTTCATGGTGGTTCCACAATGAGGAATGGAGTTATGCAGCCATTTACACAATCCTATCCAAAACTGGACAGTAAGAAGACAATTTACAAACTATTTGCAAACACACTCAATCTGCAAATAAACACCTAAACTAATTGCTTGAAATGAAATTATTTACACCATGAAAGACATTCCACACAGTTTTGGATGTATCTCAATCCATTAACTTGCTTGGTTGCTTCATTCAAACTGACTGGTAACAGTTTTACAGTCTCAGTCTGGTCTTTTTGCTAGGGTCGTACAATGTCTGACATCCAACCCATCCACTTAGGGTTTGCAACATCTTATACCACCCATACATCAGTCAGTATGCCAAAATTAGGGCTCTCCATGCACAACAAGGGTCTATGACCATTTTGAGTGGAAAAGTTGCTTGACAACTTTTAAAAGTTGTCATGCAACTTTTGCATCTTTTGAGCAACTTTGCCATTGTTGCTTTTCATGACTCCTAAGCCTATTTTGGGCTATCCTAAGGACATCAACATGCCTTTAAGGCCTAACACACATTCCAGGAACACCCAACCTCTCCTGCACAAGAAAATACAACAAAAACACTAAGGACCTAAAACTAGGACCTCGTCTAGCACACATGAGCTCATGGCTCTTATTCATGTACAATGGCTTCTAAAGAAGCATAACACCAACAAAACAAAGAAAGAGAAAGAGTTTGGAAGGGTGGTCCTGCACCAGGTCCACTATGATACCCTCACTAGAAATAACACGCCCCAAATAGTTCACCTCAATCTAGAAGAAATCACACTTGGCCAAATTGGCATACAAATGGTTATCCCAAAGACATTGCAATACCTGCCTCAAATGCTCCTCCATGATTCTCGAATAAATAAAAATGTCATCCAAGAAGACCAAGAAAAATCTATCAAGATAGGTTCTATTGGAATTCTACACTCTAGTGAGAAATGATGGTGTTGTCATTGATGGCAACTTATCGACAACCTTGTGGACACCTTTAGGCACTAGTACTGACACACATGGACACCAATAGACACTTCACTGGCAGTGACAACAATGTATACCGACATCCCAGCCGATAGGAATAAAGTTTTGTTTATTGTATTTAATTGTAAATATCTTTTGTAAAGCCAACATGACATATTGTAATAAGACTCATATATATATGAGAACTTGTAAACCATTTTTCAATAGATGCATGGATGGACATATGATGGTAAAAGTGATGAGCAAATATTAAGGCAGATTTTGTATAAGCGTTTATGGTTATAGTACGAGCTTAAACCAGTACTGAACCTAGCATAGCAGATGCTGAATTGTAGGAGTACATTATATTGGATTTTCATAATCCATTTTGTAAGTTAGTGAGACTTCTTTTTTGTGATTGAGTAGTGAGCTGTAGGCAGTTGGCCTTCCTACATGTGCAGGCCCCTCTTGTAAGTAATATCCATTCATTGGCCAGTGAGTGAATATTGTGGGTCACAAATCCCACCAAGGTTTTTCCCACACTGGGTTTCCTCGTTAAACATCTTGTGTTATGGTGTGTTTTCTATGTTGTCTTTACTGGTCATATTTACTGCATTAATTCTTGTTTATCGGTACACTGTTTTGGAATGCAAAATACTTAATAAGGTTAAATAATCTGTCAACCGGTTAGATACTGATTCACCCCCCTCTCAGTATTTTTGGGACTATCATCAATCCTAATAATTGGTATCAGAGCCTGATCCTCTATTTTCAAAAGTCTAATAGCTTGAGGAAGATTCTAACACCGGTACAGATGGAGAACTTAAGAAAGCAATTAGAAGGAGCTCTTGTGGACTATGACGCAAAGAAGTTGAAGAATATCAAACTTGAAGATGATCTAAGGACTACACAAGAATTCATTCAAGGACTTCAGGAGAATCTCACTATTGCTATAAATAAAAGAAAAGAACTTCATGAGAAGATGCAGAGTAATGATGATGAAACAGAAACTCTTAATGAGCTTGTAAGCAAGATGAGGCAAGAAAACATGAATTTAAGGAATGCAATGCAAGACATGACTATGCGGTTTTGTAAAGACATTGAAGACATAAAGAAGAATGAAGATGACTTGACTAGGAGACTCAATGATGTTGGAAATCAAAATCTAAGACTTAGTCATGAAAATGATATGTTGAAGACAGATTTGATTCACATGGAACATGATAAAACTAAACTTATAAGACAAAAGGGATTTCTAGAAAATGAGTTGGCTACTGCAAATCAACACAAAAAGAAATTCAAGAAAAGTTCAGAAGAACTTGATGATATGCTGAGATGTCAAAAACCTAATGGAGATACTAATGGACTTGGATTTGAAGTTGGAGAAAGTTCTGGTACTGCAAACAATCATGATCACAGTAAACCGGTAAGACAACCTAACGCTTACAAATTTGATGGGAAATGCTTTAACTGTAACAAGTATGGTCATAGAGAAAATCAATGTAGATCTAGAAACAATCAGAACATTAATGCACCCATTGGTCAATTTTCCAAATGCAACAAAATTGGTCATAATTCGGAAAACTGCAAAATGAATGTAAGATGTTATGTTTGTGGAAGATTTGGGCACTTATCTAATCAATGCAAAACACAAACCGGCATAGGATATGGAAAGGCTATTCAGAAAAATAATGTGACTTGTTATGCTTATATTAAGATTGGACATATTGCAAAATTTTGTAGAAGCAAGACTTCACCGATAAACAATAAAGGACCCAGTTTCAAAGGCAAAGAGAAGGTTGATGAGGTAAAGCAAGAATTTTCAAGACAATGGATTAGAAAGAGAGATCAAAATGTTGATGAGACTATTCCTTCACCGGTAGAACAGAGTATTACTCCACCGGCAGGAGATTCTTCATCCAACTAAGAACTAACCCTTGGGGGTATTGCAGCAAGTTGAATATCATGCAAGTTTACCCTCGGTTGATGGTGAGAAGATGGACTTCTTCTCTACCGACAGATGTGTTAAATTTCACTTAATCGGTGAGCATTTATTACGGTTGTTAGAGGAAAAGACATTATAAATCAGTAATTTTCCCTCTTTTTAAATTCACTGATCATTCAAACTTTCAGAGAGCATGAAATCCGAGCAAAGGCATCCAAGGCGAAGAAGTGAAGCAAGTTATTTCAAGCACTCAAACCATTATTAGGTAGATTAAGGTATTTATCAATGGCTTCCTCCTCTACTCCATAATTTATTGCAAACCCTACTGTTGTAGAAGTTGTGAAATGCCCTAGGCCCATTTTAAAGATCATTCCTGAGATAGCGAAACATGATGATTCCCTAGGTGCATTTTCAAAAATTCCAAAAGGTGTTGCTTATGCTGAAGACCCTAGAATCTATATTCATTACCTGTGAGATTTTGCCAAGATCAAGAGCTCAATGAAATGTACAAAATAGAGACATAATATGGGACAAGAATAAACTGTATTCTCATCAATAGAAAATGATCAATAATAATGATTCAATAGTTACATACAATGTAGATGAGCCTGCTTATATAGGCAAGGCTAGGGATATGTGAGCACACAAACATGACATGTGGCTCAATAAGAAACAAGGGTAGGTAGGAAATAGGTGTGGGTAGGTAGGAGAAATAATATAATAGTCCACATGAGGTGGATCACCCACTGAATGTGGAGTGTAACAACAAGATCAACACCATAAAAGATGGAATTTCTCCTACACACACTATCCCAATGTGGCACAAACACCCAAGTGTCTCATACCCAAACTATTATGAAATGCATTATCCTAAGTAAACTTAAGTAAGTGTAATAATATCCAAGATGAATAATTATTTACACCAACACCCCCCCTTAAGTGCAACTTAGGGGAATGCACTTAAGTCTACAATGCAACTAAGCAATGCAAGATGGGTCCCGGCTACTAGGCCATGTTAGGTACCCATGTACAAATGCGAATGCATGCAAACCAATGCAATGAAATCTCTCACAAAGTGGGGAAAGAGAGAAAAACCCAATGGGAAAAAACCCTCCCCCAAAAAGAGAGATGAAAGCTATACAAGAGAACTCTCATAGAAGAATGTGAGGAACACAACCCCATGTGAGGAGAAAGTCCCCCCCATATGACAGAAGAAGAAGAAGAAGAGAGACTAGGAAGCCCCCCCTCAATGTGGAATCTGCACCAATGATAGAAGCTCGATGTATGAAGAAACTGCTACATGATTGTCGAACAACATTCCTCCCCTTAGGAAGAAACAAAACCAAAGGTGTATCCATGAAGTCTCCCCAATCATGAAGGGAAGATGTATGAAGAAAATTCATGATGAAAGGAATATTTGAAAACTGCTCAAGTATCCCCATGTCGATGCTGAAAGATACCCCCTCCAAAGATAGTAAACTGTGCCACACTGCTGAAAAAGGCACTCCAAGATCTAGTGGAGATGGATGTAGAACATGTCCCAAAGACTCACATGTCTCCTCAAAACATAAAGAGACCTCCTCCAACTGTTGTACATAAGTATCCACAATCATGTCAACCTCAAAAGAATGATCATGTAGAGAATGAACAAGAGGGTCAGAGTGTTCCCTCACAACAATCAAAGAAGGATCACCTTCATCAAAGAGAAGATGAATGCCATCAATGATGTCTCCCAAATCTGCAATGTAGGATTCCATAAACAAACCTGTAATATCTGTCAAGTAGTCATCCCATGAATCTGAAGCTGGAAGACAATGAATATCCTGCTGCACTGAATCACATGAAGGCAAAATTGTCGCACTATCTGCATCATCAGGTGCAATAGGTGATGTGATATCAATATGAGGAGATGAAATACAAGACTCAAGAACGGGGTCACATGTGAGAATCCCCATGTTCAAGTGTCCAAAGTTCTCCTCAAAATCTGAACCATCACAAGAAATGTGATCATCATGTGTAGAATCATCAAATGTGAAATCATCATCATCAACAAAATCTGAAAAAGAGTATAACCGAGATGCATGATCAACCACCCCAGTCGCAATGATAGCTCTAGTCTCCATGTCTCTAATAAAAACTAAGTCAGGTGTGAACTCCACAACTCTCTTAGTTGCGCCATGTGTGATTTGATAGATTGAAAGGAGATTGTTTGTCAAGTGAGGTACACACAACACATCATTGAAGGAGTTATCCCCAATGTCAATAGATCCTTTCCCAATCACATCCATGTATGTATGATTGCAGATCAAAATCTGTGGCATGGTGCAAGGCTCAAATTTAGAGAACATAGACTATGAAGATGCCATATGATGAGAAGCCCCTGAATCTAGAAGCCATCTCTTTGAATCATGACTGATAGTAGCACATAGAGCTTTTCCTTTTCTTGTTCCAAAAGAGTGATTCTTCCCACTTGTAGAAGCCATGAATGCTTGCCCTTTTCCTTTTGAATGTGAGGAAGTGGAAGTTGATGAATCATCCTTCTTGTAGACTTTAGGCAAATCAATGTTATGCTTTTTGATGATATGTGTGAGCTCATCAATCTTCTTAGAATGGCAACGATGCTCCTCATGACCAATCTCTTTACAATAAGCACAAGTAGGTCTCTCCCTCTTTGGTGAATTATCTCTCTTGGAAGAGGATGAATCTCCTTGTTTTGGAGAAGATGGTACTTTGTCCTTAGGCTTTGATTGCCATTTCTTCTTGTTTGAGTTGTCCTTTCCTTGATTTGCCACTAATGCTTGAGACTTAGAAGCCTTAAGAATGCCCATGCTTATCAACTTAGTTTGTTCCATCATCAACATTTCATTGAAAGCATCAAATGTAGGCATTTTGTAGCTTGAACCCATTGTCATCCTATGGGTTTGGAAACTAGAAACAAATGCTGCATATTCTTGTGGAAGCTTGCCTATCAAGTTGAATATCAATTGAGTATCCTTTTTATCAATGCCACAATCTTTGAGTTGTGCCCTCAACTCATTTGCCTTAGTGACATAATCTTGTATAGTATCAAAGTTCTTAGGATCTAACATGGTGAGATCACTATCAATTTGATATCCCCTAATCTCATCAACTTGACCATACAAGTCTTGAAACTTTTGCCAAGCATCCTTGATTAGAGTACGTTTCTCAATATGAAAAATGAGATCCTTTGATACATACTTTCTTAAGGTACCAATTGCCATGATATTTTTAGTGAGCCAATCTAAGTGACCAACTAGATCAACCTTAGGATCAGCGGGAGCAACAATAGTTCCATCAATGTAATGAGTGAGTCCTTTTTCCATAAGTTTACTCCATGCATCAATTTTCCAAGTAGCATAATTATGTGGAGTTAAGAGAGGAAACTTAGAAGAACCCTTAGCAGCAAAAAGGAAGGAACACAAGAGCACAAAAGCACAAGAGACACCCCCCCAAATTCACTCAATCAAAGTATCCCCCCCAAAGTGATGATTTTGGCACTTTATACTTAGTGCGATTACAATAAGCCACTTGCAAAACAAGGCAAAGTGGACTTATGATGCAAATTTTACAACTTCTGAAATGAGATACAAGAGACTTCAATCAATAGTGCAATGAATCTAACTGAGATTCAAGCATGGCCAAAATCTGAAAGTACAATTTCTACTTACAGTTGCATCAATCTGATAGCATCATGTGAAAGTAGATGAAAAAATACACACTTTAAAAAAAAACGGCACCTGAAAAGGAGGTTGGATGACCCCAAACGAAGCCTCTGAAGTTGCAAAAACTGGGATTACTCAGGTACAGTCACCAAAAACTGCATTTTCTAAAAAATTAGTGCATCAAAATCAAAAAATTTCTTCACCACTGCGGAGAGCACAAAATTCTAGCCCATTTCAAAAAATATTGCACCCAAAAAGGAGCAAAAATGAGCAAGTTATGGCCATTTGAAGTTGAACTGCAAAATCAAAAAACTCAATGAGAGGGGCCTGCCAAATTTTTTTAAAATGCTGATGTGGCGCTGACATTAGCAAGTCACTGTGTTAAATTTGATGGCCGTATGACCGTCGCAGAAACTTTGCCTCTCTGCTGATTGGGCGTTCGTACTGTACGGATAGTTGACGTGGCAGATGACTGTGCAGGCCGTGCGGATGACGTGGTGCAGTGACTGTGTGTACGGAGGGCTTGTGTGGCGTGGGTGATGTGGCGTATGGTTTTTACCCACGGGCCAGTGGCCGCCTGCCACATGGCAGGTGCGAGATTCGCTGGGGTCCTACTGACGGGGTCGGCTGTCCGCGTGGTGGAGGAGGTGGGCCTGCCAGAGGGCCGGCGGTCACAGGTGAACCGCTAGTGGTGGCGGTAGGCACGGTCGGCTGTGGAGGCGGTGGCAGGCATCGGGAGGAGCTGGTGCTGAGGCAGCGGTGACATGGACAGTGCAGCGGCGGCCGGTTCACGGGAACCGGTGGAGAGTGCAGGCCGGCGGGGAGTAGGCTGCGGTCGCTGGCGAAGAGGTAGCGACGGCGGCGGGACTCGGCACAGAGGACGGGACGAGCAGGTACGAGCGACGTGGGAAACTTTGCGTCGATAGGTATGGCGGTGACTGCAACACCTGCGTCACGTAGGTACAGGGGGGGGGGGGGTCTGCAGACCCCCCAAAAACAAGTTTTTTTTAAATTTTATTTTATTCGAATTTTTTTCAAATTTTTTGATTTTTGATTTTTTGAAAAATATTTTCAGAAAATGAATTTTTTTTTTTTTTTTTCGAAAAATATATAAAATTTTTTCGAAATCCGTACGATTATAGCAAAATTGGTGAAAAAATTTTTCTCACCAAAATAGGCCAACTTTATAACCAAAATTCATGGAAATGGCCTTCTGGACGCAATGGCGGGGTCAGATCTAGTCTAGGATGCCTCCAAAAGATGTTGTTCCTCAGATCTGCCTCTTGACATCACAATAATGCCTCTTCAAGACGAATCAATGAAGCCCCAATAGCTCTAATACCATGTGAGATTTTGCTAAGATCAAGAGCTCAATGAAATGTACAAAATAGAGACATAATATGGGACAAGAATAAACTGTATTCTCATCAATAGAAAATGATCAATAATAATGATTCAATAGTTACATACAATGTAGATGAGCCTGCTTATATAGGCAAGGCTAGGGATATGTGAGCACACAAACATGACATGTGGCTCAATAAGAAACAAGGGTAGGTAGGAAATAGGTGTGGGTAGGTAGGAGAAATAATATAATAGTCCACATGAGGTGGATCACCCACTGAATGTGGAGTGTAACAACAAGATCAACACCATAAAAGGTGGAATTTCTCCTACACACACTATCCCAATGTGGCACAAACACCCAAATGTCTCATACCCAAACTATTATGAAATGCATTATCCTAAGTAAACTTAAGTAAGTGTAATAATATCCAAGATGAATAATTATTTACACCAACATTACCATATTGAGGAATTAGGTTTTGAGGAAATATTGAACATGTTTAAAACTATTATTTGTGATGAAAATGGAAATGTAAAACCCGAACACAAGGTAATTGAAACTTTAGGTTTTGTGGAAATCTTGGACATCCCTAATTTTCCTAAGGAGGTAGTAATGATTTTCCTTAGTAGAGTTCATGGAGAATTCTTTTGGCTATATTCTATTTGTAAAATCACCAGAAAAGTAGTTATGAGAGTGACTGGTTTACCCTCCACTGGTAGCAGGCTAGATAAGACTAAGAAGGTTCCTAATAACATAATGATGACATTAACAAGAGCAACCAATGATAGCAGATCCCTGAGAGTTAATGATGTTAAAGATGAGAATGTTAGATTTATAAGCATGATCCTAGGTTACAAAACCACACATGCAAACCGACTCAACTCTGTTTTTAATCTTTGTATTAAAAGTGCATATGATATAGTCAACAATGATGCAAAAATAGATGTATGTGAGTGGTTAAAGGATGAGTTGATAGACAATCTAAAGAAGATCAAAGGTGATAAGAAAGGTACTTTTCATTTTGGCAATCTTTTTGTATGTCTGATGTTGTATCTCACAAAAGAAGTTCTCAGTATTGGTAAGAAAGACTATGGTTATGATATACTGATAGGCAAACAATTGTTATAAATCTTCACCAGTATGGGCACTAATAAGGATAACAATATAACAGAGTACTTCAAAACATTCAAAGAAAAAATTAAAACAAGAGAGAGATTACCACAAAGTATCGTAGACAAGTATGAAAAGGAAATACGTTTTGTAATTAAAAAGGATGAGATATGGATGGAGGCAGTTCTTCCTGGAATTGTATGGGTGAGAGAAATGGGATATGAGACAGATGTAAACATCATTGAAACTTATGCTAAATCCCTATTAGAAGCCCCTAGAGAACAGGAAGAAAAAGTTTTTGGTAGTGCAGAAACTATAGAAAGTGGTGCACAAACAATGAAACAAAGAAAGAGAAGAGAAAACTACATAAGGAGTGCATCTAAACAAGTTAAGGAAATAAAAGAAAACATCATGAACATAACTGGAATAAAGGTAAGTGATTTAGAAGGATTACAACCGGAGGCACATCTCTCAGCGGTTGTTACATCCTTTGACAGTGAAATTCCTACAGAGTTTAGAAGAGTTGATAGGAAAATAAAACCTTCATCGGTACCCTCTCCTCCTCCCAAGAAAACAATAACAACAAGGAACAAGAAACATGTAGTGAGACCATGGGCAAATAAGTTGACACCAAAGAAGAAGAAACAACAACAGGTTATACCACCATTGGACAACTTATTGAGTGAAATAACTGATCACGACAATCTATCAAATGTTAGCAAACTGTACAATACATTTACTAATGAAGAAAAGGAAAGTATTGAAAATAGCATAATACTACATCTTGATATATATAAGAAAGTATTAATAGAAGTTGTAGATGATTTGCCAAGTGACTTGTACATGAGGTTACATGCAAAAAGAATTGCAGTCATGGAACCTGGCAAGAAACTAAAGATTGAAAAACTACTAGCAGTACATCCAATCAATTCTGTAGAAGAAATTGATGAACTATTAGTGAAGATAACCGATCAGTTTTTGCAAGTGGACACTGACATGTGAGCCTGATGGCTGGTAGAGTAAATGAAATTGCAGAAGAAACAATAGACAAATGAGATATCATCTTTGTAGAGAAAGAAAAATAGGAAGAGTTGAACAAACCTAAGAAAACTTTCAAGGTTTATCAAAAGGACAGGGACAAGGGAAAAGGTAAAGTAGGTGGATTACCAAATATTAAAGTAACTGACAACCTACCACCACCTTTGGTTACTCCACTGATAAAGACTGGTAGCACACCGGCTACTGAGAATGTGGATACACCACATGAGGATACCAACCCTGAGTCAGAAATTTTGTTCACCATGAACATTGACACTCAAGAAGTGAACATAGTAGTGGACAAGGATAGCACTGAAGTGAAAAATAATGTTGCTAATACTGAAGACATTGAGCAACTAGCAGATAATATTGAGGTTGGAACACAGGCTGATAATATTGGGGTTGAGACACAAGCAGAGCAAGCTGAGCATTCGGTGGAAACACTGGACAGTGGAATGGTTATTGGTAGTGTAGATGTTGGCACAATAAAACCGATAGAGATACCAACAATGGATAACACAAAGATACCGACAAAAGATAGTACAGAGAAACCAACTAAGAAACCGACTGATTCAGATGTACACATTGAGGCAGTGAAACCGGCAATCACGGAGAAACCAAAACCATTGCTAGTGGAAATGCAAACACAGACTGACCCACCAGAGGTCGATTTAGGCAAATTGGTTACTCCCACCGGAAGCACAAAAATTGTAAAGGTAGTTGGCTAGACATCTGGTACTTCACTAACAGATTTCAGACCTACTAATTTGACTGAAGTACTTTTGGACTCAATAAAGAAAATAACAGATTGTAATGCATTGGCCTATAAGGCAATTGATGACACAATTCCTATTCTTAAGATGATTGCACCCAAATTCAATTTAGAGCATGCAAAGGATTCTATAGGACAGTTAGACACATTGTCTAAACATATTACTGGTAGTATACTGATAGTTGATCAAATAAATGAGGAAACATTCAAGGAGAAAATGGAAAAGGAAAAAGAAAAATTATTTGAGGAAACAATAAACAAGTGCACGGAACACATCAATACACTTTTACCGGCACTGAATAAGATAAATTTGGAGTGCAAGGTGTCATGCCCAAACTTTTGGGCACGAACGGGATAATTTTTTTTTTTTAAATAACAACTTAATAACATTAAATTTGCTAATTCGAAACGCACTATCAAGTTTGTCTTAACTATGTTTGGGTTAACTCTAACCACTAACTCAAGTAAGCAAAATAATATTTAAATTAAATGCGGAATACTAAAATAATTATTTATTATCTCATCAATTTAAATCAATAGATTAAATTAAATCACAAATCTCTAAATTGACTGCTAATGTTAATATTAACCTCCAATAATCATTAATAGCTTTTAGGAACTAAATAAAATTAGTCCTAGCACTTAGATTATTAATCGTCTATATCTTATTTTAACAATAATTAAAATGTGATTAATCTAATTCGACTAAAGGGTCAATTAATCCATAATGAAAATTTCCCTATAAAATTTAGCCTAGAATAGCCTAAATTGAGGTAGACTAAATAATCCCTTATAGTCAAATAACTTATAAAGTTATTATAAGTTCCTAAGAGATTAAACTCCAAATTAATTAGAATTTAAAACATCATTTTAAAATATATCCATATGTTTATTAAAAACATATATATAATATAAACATCTAATAAAATGACTAATATTCAATTTGACCTATACATTCATATTTTAAACTATATATATATATATATATTCATTAAAACACATATATATGAAAATATATATTTTCTAAACTATAAATATCCCATATAACTTAGCTAAAATATTAAATAATAATGAAACCCTAATTTCTTTTTTTTTTTAATTTAAAAACTTAACCCCTTCATTTCCTTTCTTTTATATTTTTTTTTATGCTACCCTAACCCAAACTAGGTTAGGGTTTTATATTTCTCTTTTTTTTTTGGCAGGGAGGAGCCCATCATGGAGGGCTTGTGTTGCAGGTGGTGGCGGGGGTTTTGGAGGATGGGTTGCGGGTGCCGCCCCTGTGTGTCCACACAGTGGCGGGCCGTGGGCCATCCTCTGTGTGTCCACACAGTGGAGGCCGCGGTGCCACTGGTGTCCACATAGTGGGTTCACCCCCCCCCCCCCGCGCCCCAAAACCCCATTATATGTATGTATATATGTATATATGTATATATATATGTATATATGTATATATGTATATATATAGATATATAGATATATATTTAATTATATATATATATGTGTGTGTGTGTGTATACATATATGTACACACACACACACACACATATATATATGTATATACATATATCTATATATACATACATATTTCTATATATACATACATACATATATATGTGTGTGTGTGTGTGTGTGTGTGTGTGTACACACACACACACACACACACACATATCAGAGATAAATATATATATATATTTTTGGATGCACATGATATCTAGGGTTGAATTTACCATGCTAAAGTATGATATGATTTTATTTTTTTGAACTTTTAACAGATTGATTAAAAATTTCCAGATTTAGAACAATGTATCTCTCTTTTTTTTTTCCATGTAGCTAAAGTTAGAGATAGACTAATTAACTCTAGATTTATTTTCTACAAATAGATAATTGACAGAATTAAAATAAATTTTACCAGCAACTATATTAGTTTAGAAATCATTGAAATAAAAATTAGAGATATGCATGTTAAATTTATTAAACCATGATATGTATTTGGACATAAATAATTAGATCTAAATGCAAAATTTTCTTTCTCTAACATGCAAGCTTTCTACTTTACGTATTTCCCTTTTGTTTTTTTTCGTTATGCATAAGGAGATAAAATGAACCTTTATTTTCAAAACTAACATGCATACTACAAATATTATTTTAGTAACTATAGGGAACTTAATCCAAGATAAACATTTTTTTTTTCCTTTTTTTTTTTTTGCAACAAAATAATACTTAACAAAAATATTGCATTTTAAAGTTTATTTAAAAGGCAATATAGTCAACATTACAATTGGGTGAGATACCCATCTAGTCTATCTTTTCTATTAAATGAGGACTTTAAATAAATGAATACATTCCTTTCAAAATAAATACAGCATGCAACGCTTATTTACATTTCTCCAACTGAAAAATATATCATCCATTTTCTTATTCTTTTTCTGCAAATCAAGAACAAAAACCAGCAACTCCTAGCTTGTCTTTTTCTTTTCTTTTCAAGCAATCCTACAAATAAATCATAAGGCTTGACCATGAAGTGCTCACCTCCCAGCCTAGGCTTACTAGAAGCCACCCCTGAGCTTGGAGAACCAATCCCTAGACAGGTTACAAACATGCAAACACAACAAGCAAGGGGAAAAGATATAGCAAACACTTTCCCAACCAAGGCTACACTCCATCACAAAATGTGATGATTTTACAAGGGTGGTAGTGGACCAAATACCCTAAGGAGACTGCAAGAATGGTAGAACACAATGACACCTCATGGCAAACAAAGTCATTTCATAAGATCATTAACCCCACATTCCTTATGCCCCCCAAGGCATTCATGCCATACTTTCTCCCCTTATGACCCCCAAATGCACAAACTAGGCCATGCAGTAAGGGTCACAAATACACCCCTTGAGTTCGCTCTCATATAGAGAGTCTCTCACTCGAGGGCTATCAAACTTCTACCACCTATAAGACCATCCTACTCTCCCAAGAGTAGAAGGCCTTGGTTACTCCCAAAACATAGAAAATGCATACAAGAAAATAAAAGACAGGTCGCATAAAAATAATTTTCACAAAAGAAAATACAAGAGAATCACTTTCACATACAACCAAACTTTCCAACATAGACATGCAACGTAAAAAGAAAAGAGATGAACCAACCTTCAATCTGTCCAAAGGTATGCTAGAACTAGTTTGAGGATGAGCAGCCCAAATCCACCATCCTCCCTTCTACACTTAGCCAAATTTTGAATCCAAAAACCAACTTTTCAAAATGCATAGTCTCCAAAAATGGAGAATGGGTGATTACCCACAAAATCTCTCATTCTTTCCTAAGAAGACCTTAGTGAGAGTTCTCACAGGTTTCTAAAACTGAAAAAGGAAAAAGTAAGAAAAAGATAAAAAAGGATCTCTCATCAAAAAGGAAGGTTATCTAACCTAGATGGCACCTTCTAATTTTAAATTTTCGCACATCTTAGAAAACCCACTTTTTGGGATGACTAAACAGTCACATGGGAGTAGACACATGCCTAAAAACACTCCTAACTCATAGGTATACCTTATGGGCTTTAGGAAACACCTTTAAACTACCCCTAGGAGTCCATTTAACCCCATATAAACCCATCTGAAGTTTATTTTCGGGTCAAACTTGAGTTGACCACTCCAAAGACTCTCTACCCAAGGAAAATTTAGAACCACATTCAAATGTTTTGAAAAAGCTATAGTTGAACAACTCCCTTCAAGAGACAAGTCAAAATTTAAGACATAAATCAACACATGTGTCAAGTGACACAATAAAATACATTATAAAATTACACATGGAAATTGTCTCTTGTTGGATTTAAATAAATCAATAAATAAAATTTAACACACATGCATCATTTACTATTACAAATAAAATATGATACATACGGGGTGTTGTCTCTCCAAATAGACAACCCCTGGCTTTACGAACGTACATAGGTCTAGGTTTGGTTCTCTATAATATTTCTATGGTCATATGGATAATTTTCCTACGCATCTCAATTACACATTAGTACTTCCAAGTAACCTCATATAATATTTAAACACATGAATAAGAATACATGTCAAACACTCTGCATACAATTGATATTAAACAAAATCAATATATATTGTATCAAAATAAATCCACATAAGCAATTATCATAATCCTCATAATTTTGATCCATACATAAACATGCATCCTATTTCTATCATCATAGTAAAGTCCTGCAATTCCAATAATGACATACATCATCACAAAGTAATCCTATTCTAGAATCATATAGAGTTCTATATCTATAATGCATAGAAATGAAGCATCAATATATATCAATGTTATCCAAATCATGGAATCATATAAGTTCCAAATCCATAATGCATAAAAATAAAGCATCCAAAATAGTCTCAACATGAAAAATACTGAAATGCTAGGATGAGTCGGGGTAGGGCCTCACACCCTCCCCCTCTAGGCATGAACTTCCTCCTAGAGTTCATAAAAAATATGGGAGTACTATGATCTCATACGTGTTGCGTCCTCCCATGAAGCCGTAACTTCATCATAGCAATCCCACTGGACCCTAACCTGGTCC
This sequence comes from Cryptomeria japonica, assembly GCF_030272615.1. Classification (NCBI taxonomy): domain Eukaryota; kingdom Viridiplantae; phylum Streptophyta; class Pinopsida; order Cupressales; family Cupressaceae; genus Cryptomeria; species Cryptomeria japonica. The sequence continues at coordinate 647,674,636 of NC_081411.1, forward strand.
AACTCTTGACCTCAAAGGGCCAGCATCCAACGTACCAAAATGCGAATGGGCTCCAAAACTAGCTACCCGTCTGACTCCACCTACAAGGCATCCCAATCTAAAATATGAGACTCATCATAGATATACTTCCTCAAAACTGATACATAAAACTCATTGTGGATGTGTGACAAGCTAGGTGGCAATGCTAAATGGTAGGCAATTGGTCCTATCCTCTCAAGGATCTCAAATGGTCCTACAAAGTGAGGTGCGAGCTTAGAGCCCTTTCCGTAATGGATTGGACTCTTATGCGGTTGCACTCTCAAAAAGACTCTATCTCCAACCAAGTAGCTATGATCTATCCTCTTTGCATCTGCATACTTCTTCTGTCTATCTTGTGCCTCTCTAAGATGCTGCCTAATCAAATCCACCCGCTGCTCCATATCCTGAACTATCTGAGGACCAATAGCAACTCTGTCCTCTATGTGGTCCCAACTCAACGGTGTCCTATAAGGCCTACCGTATAATGCCTGATACGGTGGCATCCCCAACGAAGTGTGATGCCCATTGTTATAGGCAAACTCCACTAAGGGAAGGTACACTTCCCATCTGGTCTGATGATCCATGACGTACATGTGAAGCATATCCTCTAACACCTGGTTAACCCTCTCTATCTGACCATCCATTTTCGGATGATAGGCTATACTGAAGTTGAGCTTGGTGCCCATAGCTACCTGTAATGCCTTCCAAAAGGAAGAAGTGAAGAGGGAATCCCTGTCAGAAATAATCTTGCGTGGAATGCCATGAAGTCTGACAATGTCTCGCAAGAACACCTGTGCTACTGCTGGTGTTGTGAAGGTAGTCCGAACTGGTGAAAAGTGGGCCACTTTGGTCAACTTATCGACTATCGCCAAGATGGCATCATGGTGACGAGATGACATAGGGAGACCAATGATAAAATCCATGGATATAGTATCCCACTTCCACTCTGGTGTAGCATGAGACTGGAGCAACCCACCTGGATGGCGGTGCTCCACCTTGACTCTTTGACACTCGAGGCATTGGGCTACTAACTCAGCAATGAGGTGCCACATTCTTGGCCAATGATATAACTGTCTCAAGCCAGTATGCATCTTCTTAACTCCGGGATGTGCTGTATAAGGAGCTCTATGAGCCTCCATGACAATGAACTCTCACAATCCCCTAGAAGAAGGTACATAGATGCATCCTCTATGGTGTAATAGTCCATTGGACTCCAAGGAATAATCCACGTATTTCCCTTCTAGAGTATTCTGAGTTTGTATCACCTGAAAAACCTCTAAATACCATCCATCCTCTGGCAACTACTGCAATATCCAATCTCTCAAATCTGTGCCCATAGATATGGTGTATATCTCGTGACGTCTCCTACTCAAGGCATCTGCAACTACATTTTCTTTCCCTTTGATGTAGTGAATGTCAAAATCATATTCGCACAAGAACTCCATCCATCTCCTCTAACATGCATTAAGGTTCAACTGAGTGAATATGTACTGAAGGCTCTGATGGTCTGAATGAAGCTCAAAATGATGACCCAAAAGGAAGTGTCTCCACCTCACAAGTGCATGCACTACTGCTCCAAGCTCAAAGTCATGAGTAGGGTAGTTAAGCTCATGAGTCTTAAGTTTCCTAAACTCAAAAGCTATAGCCCTACCATCCTGCATAAGGACTGCTCCTAAACCCTCTAGGGAAGCATCTGTGCAAACCATCAAGTCATCTGAGGGATCTGGTACTACAAGGATAGGTGCGCTAGTAAGTGCCTTTTTGAGTTCCTGAAAGGCTTTCTCGCACTTATCTGTCCACTCAAATTTCTTCCCTTTAAGCTGAAGAGAAGTAATGGGATGTGCGACTCTAGAGAATCCCTCAACAAAGCATCGGTAATAACCTGCTAAGCCCATGAAGCTCCTGACCTCTGTCACACTGGTTGGGGCTGGCCAATCCATAATAGCTCTGATCTTTGATGGGTCAACTGAGATCCCATCACCGGAAATATAGGTATGCAATCTCACTAATTCCTTAAAAAATAGGTATGCTACATGTAATGCATCTGATGTCTTCTTACAAGGTATGAAATGAGCCATCTTCAAGAATCTATCCACTACCACAAATATAGAATTATTCCCTCTCGGTGTTTTAGGCAATCAAGTATGAAATTCATGCTTATATCCTCCCAAGGTCTTACCGGTATTGTCAAAGGTTTATACAATCCCACAATCTGACTACTACCCTTTGCAACTTGGCGAACTCTACAACTTTGCACATATTTCCTAACATCCTTATAAATTTGGGGCCAAAAGTAATGCTCACTCACTAATGCTACTATTTTGTCAATACCAAAATGTTCGGCTAATCCTGCATTGTGTTTCTCCTTTATCAGATTCTCCCTCATAGAACTCTTAGGTATGCACAACTAAACTCCTCTGAATAACGTCCCATCCTAAATGAAATAATCCAACCACTTTCTTCTATCTACTGTAACTGGTTCTCTACATGCTCTCCAAGGTTCTACAAAATTTGGGTCATCATCATACAAGGTCTTCAATTCCTCAAATCCTAATATTGTCACTCTCATCTATGTCAGCAAATTCCTTCTCCTACTCAATGCCTCAACAAATTTGTTAGATTTCCCACTTCTATGCTTCAACATAAAGGTGTAACTCTGCAAAAATTATACCCATCTCATGTCTCTGATTTAACTTACTCTTACTGTTCAAATACTATATAGCTTGATGATCCGTATACAACACAAACTCCTTAGGCAACATGTAATGTCTCCACTTCTTAAATGCTTGAACTATGGCATAAAACTCCTGATCATACATTGAATATATCCTTCGGGCATCATTCAATTTCTCACTGAAATAAGCTACTACTCTCCCTTCCTAACTCAAGACTGCTCCTATTGTTGGTCCACTTGCATCACAATCCACTTGAAATACTTTATTGAAATCTGGTAAAGCTAACACATGTTGCCCAGTCACTTTCCATTTCAACAACTCAAATCTTTTGTTTTCTCTAGTGGTCCACTTGAATTCCTTCTGATCTTCCCTCATGGTCTCAGTCATAGGGTTACAAACTAAACTGAAATTTGTGATGAACTTCCGGTAGAAACTAGCCAATCCATGAAATGATCTTACCTCTCCAATGCTTTCCGATGTAGACCACTCAACAATTGCTTTTACTTTATTAGAGTCCAACTTTAAACCATCCTCAGATATCACAAATCCCAAATAGACTAACTCATCTTTCATGAAAGTACACTTCTTAAGATTTATCAACAACTTTTCTTCTCTTAGCCTCTGCAAAACTTGTCTCAAATGCAACAAATGCTCCTCTTTTGTTTTATTGAAAATTAGAATGTCATCCAAATATACAATAACAAACTTACCCAATAATTTCTTCAATACCTCATTCATCAGCCTCATGAAATTACTCGGTGCATTAGTTAACCCAAAAGGCATCACTAACCATTCATACAGTCCTTCATTTGTCTTGAATATTGTCTTCCACTCATCTCCTTCTCTGATCATGATCTGATGATGTCCACTCTTCAAATCTATCTTTGTAAAGTATTTGGCTTTGCTCAAACAGTCCATTATGTCATCCATCCTAGGGAAAGGAAACCGGTATTTCATTATGATCTTGTTTATTTCTTTGGAATCAGTACACATTCTCCACTTTCCATTCTTCTTAGGTGCTAATATTGTTGGTACTATACAAGGGCTCAAACTTTCTCTGATCAAACCTTTCTTTAACATCTCCTACACTTTTCTATTCAGTTCTTCATTCTCTGTCGGTGTCATCCGGTGTGCACCTTTGTTAGGCAAACTAGCTCCATGAACTAGGTCCATGAAATGACTGATACTTCTCATAGGTGGCAATCCATCAGGAACATTATCTGAAATGATGTCTTCATATTCTGTCAACAAATCTTTTATCTCTTTTGCTTGTTCCTCTTCATGCTCTGGATTCTCAGTCTTCCTAGGAACTAAGGAAAAACACACATTCTGATGTCTCAATCCATCCAGGAATTTGCTTCCATCCACCAAATTGATTCTAGCATTCGTACAGACTTCACTTTTCAAAGGTTCCTCCAACGGAAACAAGGTTTTCTTCATCCCATTTGCCACAATAGTGTATGTATTCTTCCTCCCATCATGCATTTCTTGTCTATCAAACTGCCAAGGTCTACCCAACAAAAGATGAAAAATATCCATAGGCATAATATCACACAAGACTTCATCATGATAGTTCCCAATTTTCAATTTCACCAATCATTGCTCACTTACTAACAACTTATGTTCATCCTGAATCCATGTTATCTGATAAGGCTTCGGGTGTTTTAATATTTCTAAATTCAACTTATTCACCATCTCTTCTGAAACAAGATTATCTGAACTACCACTATCAATAACAACTTTGAAGCATTTACTGGATACCTTACATCTGGTCTTGAACAAATTCTTCCTCTGCAAGGGCTCTTCATCTCTCCTAGTATGACACAAATATTTCCTCATCATCAATAGTTCTCCATCTTCTGGTTTATTATTTGATCTGGTGGGGTTTTCTTCCACCACTGCTTCTCTTCTGGTATTCTCTTTCTTCTTACACTTGAAAGCACGATTTCCTTCTCCTCCACACTTAAAGAAAGTTCCTCTAAACACTCTCTTGTCTTGTCTTCCAAAATTATCATTTCAGTAGCCATCTGGTTCTCTCTTCTAGTAGAAATTTCTATCATCTTTATGGTATGAATTACCTTCTTTGTTCACTTCCTTGTCCTTATTCTGATTTGCACAGGTTCCTCTACCCCTGGTATATCCTCTTCCTCCTTATAATCTTCCTTTGGAAAACCTTCCACCTCTTCCTCTCTGCCTCTGCTCATGTCTTTTGTTTAGCTTTTCTTTTGCCTTCAGGGCATGCTGGTAAGACTCTTCAACACTATGTAATTTGATCAAACTGAGTTTGTCTTGTATAGACACCTGCAATCCATTCAAATATATTGCAACTTGTTCAACTTCATCATCAACATGTCTAAATTTGATATTCAACTTGTAAAATGCTTCGGTGTATTCTTTCACACTAGATTCCTTCTGTCTGATATTCTACAACTTCCGAAACAGATTCATTTGATAATCAGCTGGCATAAATTTTGATTTCAACTTAGCAATCATCTGATCCCATGTTTTGATCTTCTCTTTACCTCTTCTTTGTCTATCAACCTGCAAATGCTCACACCAAAGAGATGTATGACCTTTGAAATGGGTACAGGCATATTTCACCTTCCTTTCTTCTGCAATGTTTTCAAAGTCAAAATGTTTCTCCATCTCCGAGATCCAATCCATCAATTCATCTGAGTCCAACTTTCCATCATATTTCGGTGGGGTAAAATGAGGCTTAGTATTCGCCCTACTCAAAACCCTCCAAAACCTTTCCTCATCTGAATCAACCGCTAGTGGGTTTACTTGTTCTATTAGGGCTTCTTCTCCTTCATCTTCACTTACAATTTTCAATATGTTGACCTCTTCTTTGGACTGTCTCTGCGGCTTCCAACTGGGTTTCTATTCCATCACAATAGGGTTTGCATTTCCACGTGCTTGACTATTCCTAGTTCCTCTTCGTGCCATCTTTACACCAGTCCTCTACAGCTGTAGGTCGGATCCACAATCTGCCACCCTACAACAAAATTCCCAGGATAACGCAATCTCTAGAATGAAAACTTGCTTTGATACCACTTGATGTAGTCACCAGTTAGGAGGGACTTCAAAGAGATCAATCCAAACCGGTTAGCAAGAGTAAATACAATGCAAACACAAAGACATGATGGAGGCAATGCAAAACAAATTGAATTATAACATGAAAATTGATCACAACCAACCAGTAACAACTAGGTTATAGAAACCAACTCACAGGCCTGCTAAAACATGCTCAAAATATAGAACAGGTCACAACCGGGACCTCAAATATTAAGATCTACCTTCTATGCTCAGTCTAAATTCTTGGTTACATTCTAATTCTCTATTACAATGATTTATATGATCCAAGAGGATCCAGTCAACCCAAAAAGGATGAAGAGTAGATGACATGAAAAGGTCGGCCACATGCCAAGGAAAATCGAAATCAATGCTCAAGGATCTGCAAGCTATGGAAGGGATCTGATAGATCACCAATGCAAATAGGTCTAGGCAACCGGTAACAAGAAACTGTCAACCGATAATAGAAAATTGTCTCAGAAACCGGTAGCGATAACTTACTGGAAATCAATCCAAATGATCCAAGGTTTTGGAATAAGGAATATGATCAAGTCTTCAAGTAAAATCCAACTCCATAGGTTCCGGTGAGCCAAATCTGGGACACACAAAAAGAAATGTTTAAACTGCAAACAAAAATAATAAATATAAAGGAATTTTTTTTGGTTGATGCAAGATTGCTATGAACTGAAGATGCTCCTACATTAGAAAGTGTAACCCTACCGAGAGTGAAAACCTACCAAAGGGTATGAAGGGTTGTCGTAGGGGGAAATTTTGCATAAGGGAGCCAAAGGGAGCAAAGGGTGCTGAAGGGATACTTTGTCGGAGGGATACCCAACAGAAGGGATACCAAGGGGATTTTTGTCGAGGGGTATTTTGTCATATGTGTATGTAAGGGAAGTCCATACATTCACAGTGTGGGGGTCAAATCTATGCTAGTACATTATAGATGTATCAGAGCTCATGATCTTGCCAGCATATTGGGTAATGTTCAATGCAGAAAAGATCCCAATTAGTAGTCGAGATGGGGGAATCAAGTGCTGAAATGATGACATTTCTACAAGAGCTAACACAAAGTCAACAAAAACTCAATGAGACCTTGGTACAAGGACAACAACAACTTGGTGAGACTTTGGATAAAGGACAACAACAAACTAGCGAAACACTTTGACTTTTGGCGGAAGGAAGAACAAATGGATATCATAATGGGTATGATGATGATTTCATGAATTGGAGGTGACATATATAGTGTTCCCACACACCCCCAATGATGTTGAAGTTTCATCAAAGGATGGAACAACATGGAGAACAAGAGCCTACATTCTTGGAGATGAAAAATTAGTTAAGACAAGATTGGTTTGAGGCCAGATTTGGAGCAGTACTATCCTTCAAGGATTATATGGACTTGTGGATGAGATATTCTAAGTGACATGGCCATCATAATAATGACATTGGGCAAAAGATCAAGAAGTTGAACCTATCTACTTTTGATGGGTCCAGGGAAATAGCAACATGAGCATGGGTACATAAAGAAGATACTTACTTTTATCTCAACCCGATGCCCGAAGATGAGGCAATCAAATTAGCAATGCTCCACTTGGAGGTAATCGTTCACAAATGGTGGCACCGTGGAATGCTCACTCTTGACCATGATTGAGTCACTTCATATGTTGATTTCATAGATAGATGCATAGACCTCTTTCATGGGAAGGATCTAGAGCTCAACTTCAAGAAGTTGGCACAGCTAAAGTAGACCAAACCGGTGGACATCACATAATTTTAGAGATTGTTAGTGTTGGTTACAGACATATCTGAGAGGAGACTAGTTGTGTTGTTCATGGATGGATTGATGGAACCCCTAAATGGTTGGGTCAAAGGGTTCAACCACAAAATTCTCATGGAAGCAATTAAGAAGGCACGTGACATGGCTACCTCATCCTCTTCCAAGAGTTACACATAGGCCAAACCACCCCTCACACCGAAGGAGGAGGAAAGTAAACCGTATCCGAAGAAGCCATAATTAGATGAGGCCATGAAGGAAGAGCTCAGGAGGAAAAAGATTTGTTTCACATGCAAGGAGCCATGGGAACCAAGTCACCAATGCTTAGGTAAGGGAAAGATCCACTACATTGAGGTGGTGTCTGACAATGAAGATGAGAATGAAGAATCTAAGTGGCAGAAAAAAGAGGAGGCTAAAGAAGAAACAAACTAGGTGGAGAGGATTTCCACACTAGTATAGAGGGGAGATGCCATTCCCACTCTGTCCAGCACTCCAAGGTGCAGTGTGTTTCGAGTTCATAGTACACTCTAGGGGCAATGGGTCATAGTCATGCTAGATAGTGGGGCCACTCTCAACTTTATAAACTCATCACTCGTCACCAGGAGGGGTTTGTGTATGGAGGAGCATGAGGGGTTCAAAGTCAAGGTGGCAGGAGGAAATCTACTTCCATGTACTCATCTGGTTTTGCAACTCAGCATCACCATGGGGAACTACATAGTAACAAATGATTTCTTCATGGTTTATTTGGATGATACATATGTCATCTTGGGAATTCAATGTATGGAGACCCTCGAACAATACACATAGATTTTCAAGAAGATGGAATTCTCATTCAAAGTGGATGGAAAGAAGGTGGTACTAAGAGGAATGTCAAATGGTGGCCCGAGGGAGATTTCAGTGAATCATATGGAAGTGATTTTCAAACATAATTAGTTCATCTAGGTGGTACAATGTTTGGTCTCGACCAAACCTTTGAGTGGGAAACAAGTCTACTACCATGATGACGAGCTTCAAGCGGTGTTGGGAAAGCACAATTCGGTCTTCACATATATTCCACCTGGTATACCCCCACATAGAGGTTTTGAGCACACCATCAATATCAAAGAGATAAAGATGAGATCATGCACCATCAGGGAGTACCTAGTTCATTGGAAGAATCTATCAGTTGAAGATGCCACATGGGAGAGCGCAAATCTTGGAGCATCCGAGTTTGCAATTGCTTGAGGGAAAGAAATTCTTGAGTTGGGAGGACTATAATGTCCCCAAAATATTTAAATAACTCAATTAAATAATCTTACAGACCCTTTAATTAATTAATTTAATGTAATAAATAACTCTTGTCCGCCTGCTTGTAACCCTTCGGGAAACTTCCTGGAGCTCTTTATAAGGTTGTGGTTGGCTTGTAGGAAAGCATAGTGAATGTTCATGTTCTCTTGTTTATTTTCAATTCTTGTTGGAGTTGAGAATTATGGTTGCCATTTCGGAGGTGCAAGATCCTCCCTATTCTGGCACTCGCAGTTTCGGTGGGAGTCACTCCTCACCCTATTTTGCTTGTTTATCCAAATTCATGAAACCTTCCATTGAGGACAAATTACAATAATCATCTCAGAACTATTTTATTTTGTCTTAATGTAAGAATATTTTACTGGTGGCTAATACTATTTTGTATCTGTGATATTAATTATTGGGTGGCTTCTATATTGCATAATTTGAGTAGTAATATTCGATGGTTGGAAAAATGCACAAGGCTCAAGAAATACATATTCTGCCGAAGGTGTAGTTCCACCGAGAGTGTAATCCCATCGAGAGTGAAAACACATCGGAGGTGTAATCCTGTCGACAGTGAAAAATAATTGAAGGTGTAGTTTTGTCGAGAGTGAAAACCTGTTGAAGGTGTAGTTCCATCGAAAGTGTAATCCTATCGAGAGTGAAAACCTGCCAAAGGGTACTGAGGGTTGTCGTAGAGGGAAATTTTGTGGAAGGGACCCGAAGAGGGCAAAGGGTGCTAGAGGGATACCCCACTGAAGGGATACCTCGCTGAAGGGATACCAAGGGGATTTTTGTTGAGGGGTATTTTGTCCTATGTGTATGTAAGGAAATCTCATATGGTCATACCGTGGGGGTCAAATTTGTGCTGGTACATTACAGTGGTATCAGAGCCGATGATCTTGCCAGCCTGTTGGGTAATGTTGGATGTAGACAAGATCCCAATCAATAGATAGGATGAGGGAATAAAGCACTAAAATGATGACATTGCTATGAGAGATAACATGAGGTAAACAACAACTTAGTGAAACCTTGGTGCAAGGACAACAACAACTCCTTGAGACTTTGGAAAAAGGACAACAACAAATTAGTGAAACACTTTGTCTTTTGTCGGAAGAAAGGAGAAATGGATAGCATAATGGGCATGACAATGATTTTGTGAATGAGAGGTCCCATATATAGCGTTCCCACACACGCCCAATGATGTCGACATTTCCTCAAAGGACTGAACAACATGGAGAACAAGAACCTACATTCTTGGAGATGCAAGATCAATTAAGGCAAGATTGGTTTGAGGTCAGATTTGGAGGAAAACTATCCTTCAAGGATTATATGGACTTGTGGATGAGATATTCTAAGAGACATGGCCATTGTAATAATGACATCAGGCGGAATATCGGGAAGTTGAACCTATCTACTTTTGATGGGTTTGGGGAAACATCAACACGAGTATAGTGTCCCTCCTAGACTCATATTTTGATTTATGCTTTGATAGACTTATCTAGACTTATGATGATATTTTGATGGTGATTATGGCTTTATTCCTATGCAGTAGAAATTTATGATGCTATATGGACATGTGCTATATTGATGACTTTTTATGATCTATGTGATGGATGATATGTTATGATTATTTGATGGATGGTATTTCTTGATGGACTTATATGTATTCGAGGTTCTTATGTGTTTTATATGATTTCATGATATATGATAATGATACTAACCCTACTTCATGATGATAATTTTAAAAGACGTGTTTGTATTGGGTTACTATCTTCGTGAAAGGGACGATGCCTTAACACTCATCACGAGCATGATAAGGCATTGTGATTCTCTTTCACTTGCTTGTTACTATGATATTGTATATATGTTATTTTGTGTTTATCGGTGGATGCAGGGTTGCAGGTACCAGACATAGACTCCACCTGGTCTCATAGGTCTGAGTGTGTCCTAATCCCAATGGTAGTTGTTGGAGATGACTTGGTTTTCCCTCACCCACTCATGGTCTAGTATGCTCACCTTGTCAGTATTGTCAGGCGTAAGTGTTGTCTAGCCTTGAGTCGGTATCTCCTTCTATCTATGTGTGGTTGGTTATGTGTGTGTGTATGATTTATCATTGATTGGATTAATTATCCTGTGGTTGGATAATGTTTATTTAATTAAATTAATTAATGTTGAGTAATAATTATTAAAGTTATAATAATCAATTAATTAATGAATATTTGATTTATTATTATTAATGGATATTTGATGTATTATTATTGAATTTATTAATGTTTGATTTATTAATTGATTGGTTTTATTTTGGATTTAATTGATTTATTGACTATTGTTTTATTTAATTAATTTTATCCTTTTGATTTTATTTATTGTTAATTGATTAATTTAATTTATTTTAGATATAGTTGTAAAGTTGATTTTATTATTATTAATATAAAATATGTAAAACCTATTTCTATTTCTACACCCCTAAAAATAATATAATATTACTAGTTTATTTTTTTATTATGCATGGGGTGGGGTAAAATATAATATAATATATTCTACCTACCCTATTTGGTAATTGGGTGAATTTAAATTTGTTGGTAGAAAATATAATATAATATTCCTTCCTTGGAACTATACACGGTAGGTAAGAAATATTATTTTTATGGATTATTTTGATTGGTCGGGATTTTTTGGCTTGGGAAATATTTTTTTATTTGGCTTCTTGTAGTTGTTTGGGGGTGACCAGTCAGCACCATTTTGGATTTTGGATTTGTGTTTCTGGTTTGGATTGAAGATTTTGGAGTGGTTTTGGATTCAACATTTCTTCCTCGTCGATTCAACTATTTTGTATTGCGATTTGAAGGTCGATGGATTTTTAATTTTTACATTTATGTTTTAAAGAATGTTTTCTCCATGAGAATCTATTTGTCGTGTCTGCAACCTAAAGATTGTATGGGGATTAGTCTATTTTGGTTTAGATTTGGGGATGGTTAGCTCTGTAGGGAAAGATACTGTCTAATAATGTTGTTAAAATGTACTGTCTAAGATAGCTGGATGATTTAGGGAAAAGAAAGAATGTAATTTGATTCTTAAGCAATAATAATGAATGAATAAGGGGAGGAAAGAATACAATTTTGAATTCCTTGTTGTAGGAATTTCTAATTTGCTGATCCATGTAATGGATAATGGATCCTATGCATATGTATTTTGATTTTTCCTGTATGTTTTAATTATTTTCTTGGTGGCATTGGATATTTGTTTGAGGATTGCTCCTCTTGAGAACTCCTTGTTGTGATAGGAGTTGTTTTCCTTGGTTTGAGTGTGTCAGTAGTATTGTAAGAGCACATGAAGCTCACAGTGAATTTCCATGTCATGTTTTAGACATTTGTAGTCTTGTTGTTAGAGTATTTGAGTGTTTGGTATTGTTTTGGTTTAATTTTTTTGGCCTATGCAGAGATAGGTTTCTCTCCTTTTCTCTTTAATCCTAAAATGCAGTTTAAGCCAAATTGCTTATCCACTGAGTTGCAAAATCATTCTTGTGAGTTTCATTTGATGCGTAAACCATGTGTACACCATTTTTTATTCATATCCAACATCTTGATCAAGTCCTTGAGGTCATTTTTGTCCCCTTAGTTGATCTGGGCAGCCACTTCATCATCAGGATCTCTTAAACTTATGATTTTGCAATCCTAATCCAAAATACCATCAAAACTACCAAAAACACCACCATATCAACCAAAAATGCAACCCTATCAACCAGGAACACCACTATACATACCAGGAACACCATAGTTCAGACCCAAAGTGCTGGCAAACTGACTATGAGAGCTAACCTATAGACTGAGAAAGTTGACCTAGAAGCCCAAAATGTTGACCAATGAACCCAAAATGTTGTGCAATCATCCTAGAATGCTATGCTATGTTCCCAAAATGCTACCCTACATGCTAGGGGCACTAACCTGCATACCAAGAGAGTTGAACTGGTCTAGGAAACCCAAAAAGGTCAATTTTGGTGTTGTAAAGTTCTAGTTGGATTGTGTGAATTTCCCAGAGGCATGTGAAGTCTGTCTTGAGTAATTTTAACTGGTTCATGACTTTCTATTATGTCTCATGATGTATTTTGTGCTCTGGTAAGTGTGTTCATTCCCTATCATTGAGGAGTTTCCTTATGCAAAAGTTGCTCTAGCAAGAGGTTGTTGCCTTGTTGTTTGAGGATTGTTTCTATGACTCCAGAAGGATGTTTTCTACCTTGTTGTTGAGTATTTGTAGTACTTTATGATGTGATTATGTTTCATGTTCTTGCATTAGTACTATGCCTATGAGGCATTGGTGAAGGCTCTATGTGTTGTATGTTCTCAGTGATGTTATGTGTTCTTGGAAGTCTTTTGTGAGCATTGTTTATGTGTTGTGATGTCATTTTATGTGTTACCCTATGGCTTGGCATATGATTAGGGGGAGTGGGCTTCCTTGTGATGACCGGGGTCACATTAGTTAGGTTGCTTGGCACCTAGACTGCCATGGCACATTGGGAGTTTTCCTTTTTGTAATTCAGTAATAACATTTAATAATTGATTGGGTTTGGGTTTCACCTAATAAGATTATTCTATTTGAATTGGGCCATATGAGATGTCAAGCTGATCTCCCTTGTACTCACATAGGCTGACATGGCTCCACATATTTGTTAAGGGATTGTTTCCACCCTTCTTTTGTGAGGGTAGCTTGTATGTCTATTAGGAGCATGGATTGTTCTTCTTTGTGAGGGTATCATACATGTCTACTATGGGTGCATATTTACCTTATTTGTGAGGCTAGCTCATAGGAGCGTGACTAGTAAGGATGGCCTTATTCCCTTCTATATGAGGAAAAAATGTGATGACACTCCATTCCTACATGTGACCATGTCCATATTGCATGATTTATTGTATGCCTCTGGAAGATTTTATTGTTGATTTCAGCCTTGTGATGTCCTGAAATTATTGTTATGTTGAGTTCATATGTGCTATGTTGAGTCCCATGGTTATTAGGTGTCAACCTAGGTCTTGAGTGAGTGTTGGAACCCCATGTCATCTCCTAGCAAGGGGGGTGGTTCCTATTTGGTCCCACATGGTCAGGTGGTTTGATGCCTTCTCCCATTGGGATATTCTTCATTGGAGTTGTGTGCGTGGATGTGGATTCTATTGTTCTCAATTGTGTGACAAGACTTGTAGTTGATTCTATGTATTGTAAATTACACATGTATTCATAATGGCATTGTATTAAGGACAAGATCATGTACCTTGTAAAAGTAAATCTATGTAATGTGACATTGTAAGACTAGGAATTGTATGTAATAAAATGGTATTCTTGGAATATGATATGAGTTGTCCTATTGTATATTTAAATAAATTAATGTATGTTTCTTAGATAGAAATATGTACCTTGATTAGATATCATGGATGTATGTTAATGTAATTGCATATGAAAGTAAGCCCATGTCACACATAAGATTCCTAGATCTAAGATAGTCTTAGTGGAAGTAATGGTTGATTATGAGATTAGTATCATGATGTTAGGTAGGATATGTGTTAGCTTTATGATGTTAGAATGGATACATTATATGGAATTAGGAACATTTGGTATTGGTGCTTAAATGAATTTAGTCTATAGGATGTTACTCTTAAGTAGTGACGTTGAGATACCATAGGGAAAAGATGATATGATATGTTATTCTGCTTGCGTAAATTGTGCTAAGATGTGTTATGCAATCTAGTAATTAAGATTATGATGTGATTATAATTGATGCATTTATTAGATGTTGTATTTGATATGCATTAGATGGATGCTATGTTGGAATAATGATATATTTGTCATTAGTGAATACACTTAGTGAAAACACTTATTCGATTTTGAATGTATTTAGCTCATCACTCAGTCCACAACCTATACCGAGCATTCAGCAAAGCTCATCGATTAAACAGTTCAAACCGAGCAGTAAGACTGTCACCGAGCATATGAGACAAACAACAGTTACCGAGAAGTCAGTTCAGACCGAGTCACCAGTGGTTACCGAGTGACACTATATCTACCGAGTCACCACAGCTACCAAGTTCCAAGCTACACTTCGAGACTAGTATGGACCGAGCTTCTACTCTTACCGAGAGCATGACGATGCCGAGTACTGTAGTGGACGCCGTGTATTAGAAGATCACCAAGCCAGCTTGAGGAACTGAGTATCTACCGACTCAGTAATATTTTGTTCACCTATGTAAGGCCGACTTAAGAATGAGTTTATGTTATTAATTTGTATGAGGCCGACTTTATGAAATGTAAATGTAATTATGGACGGTATATATATGTAATGTATTATACCATCTGTAGTATGTATGAAAGATGTATGTATATGCGAAATTAGAAAGAGCAGAGCAGAAACTGCATTAAGGCAGCAGACCAGAACATTTTCGCAGAGTCAGTAAAGGAGCAGAATCGACATATCTATCTCAGAAGGAGATCAATACTCAAAGGATCTTATCAGCAATAAAGTTGTAAGTCAAGATCTACTGTTTCATCCTAACAGTTGAATCAATTTGTAAATCCTTTTACCAGGTAGACTTAACAGTCTTTTGTAAATCTCTTAACCGAGTGCATACTTCATTGTATGTTTGTAAATCCTCTAACAAGGTGGACCTAGTAGTCCAAATTTGCTTCTAACAGGGCAGATCATCAGAAGTGATCATTGTAAGCCTTAACCGGCCAACTTTTACTGCAGTACC
Source organism: Cryptomeria japonica (assembly GCF_030272615.1). Classification (NCBI taxonomy): domain Eukaryota; kingdom Viridiplantae; phylum Streptophyta; class Pinopsida; order Cupressales; family Cupressaceae; genus Cryptomeria; species Cryptomeria japonica. The sequence goes on from NC_081411.1 coordinate 647,690,181, forward strand.
AAAGTTTTGTGGGTACCATCCCCACCCCAGTTTTACTTTCTATTTGGAAGGTTTCTGGGTCACCAAATCTTTGTGTTATGTGTTGCGAATGATTATAGTTTCATGCATGCAGTAGATTAAATGAATGAATGGTTTAATATATGCAAGTGCAGAAATGAATTAAAAGTTTTAAGCGTTACTGATTCACCCCTCCCCTCTCAGTAACTTGGTTAGTCCTGAATATTTTCAACAATTGGTATCAGAGCTTTGTGGTTCTCAGAGTAAAAGTTTGACAGCTTGAGAAAAGATCAAGACAATGGAGATATTCAGACTTGACAAAGCTATTGAGAATGAAAAGCTAGATCTGGAAATGGCCATAGCACAACTCAAAGAAGCAAGAGAACATCTTTCCCAATCCCTAAAAAGAAGAAAGGAACTAGCAAAAGAAATAAATGATCATGAGTATGTTGAAACAAAAATTGAAGATCTCTTTCCTACAAGCAGTTCAAATGAAGTAGATGAAGCAAACAATGCAATCAAAGAACTCCTAGAAAAAAATGGATTACTGCAAAAAGAAGTAAGGATGCTAAGAAGAGAACAGGAAATTCAGTCTGCAAGATTTTGTAAAATCTTGGAACAAAGAAATAAAATGCAAAATGAAATAGAAGGAAGAAACAATGAAATTGTACAGCATGAAGATCTCACCGAGAAACTCTCCAATGCAAATGAAGAGATCAGAATTCTCAAAGAACAGAATGAAAGTTTGAAAAATGAGCTAGATATTCAAAAGCAAGCAAATGAAAGGATGATGAAATCTCAAACAGACTTGGATCTTCACAAACAAAAGGGTAAAGCTGGTCTTGGTTACAATGAAGAAGGTGAATCTTCCGAGCAAGGTAGCCAAAGAAATCAAAGGCCTACATGCAATTACTGTGGTAAGACAGGTCACACATCAAACAAATGTTGGAGCAATGGAAAGACAAGATTCAAAGGCAAATGCTACAGCTGTAATCAGCATGGTCACAAGGCTAGTGAATGCAAGGAGAAACCAAAATTTGAAGGCAAATGTCACAAATGCAAGAAACAAGGTCACAAGGCATCAGAATGTAGAACAAAGACATTCACTCCAGCAGAACAAATTGTCAAAGCAATATTTGGTTGGGATTACAATACCTGGTGCAGATGTCATTATTGTGGAGAATATGGACACATTGGGATGAATTGTACAAGGCATCATCTAAGGAATAAAGATACAACTATAAGATGTTATACATGCACTGAACTCGGACATATAGCCAAGAACTGCATGAACACAAAGAAGGTTGAAGATGAAAAGAAAGCTAAAGCTGACAACATTCAGAAATAGATGAGACAGCAGTGGGTTCCTAAATCTATCGAGCAGGATAATTCAAGCAATGGTCTTGTCACTCAAGAATTGGGTGACCCCACCATTACAAATTAGAACCATTAAAGAAGATAAGGAACTGCATTTTCAAAGCCTTACCATAAGCAGTTCCAAAATACAAAAGCATAATCGATGAAATCAGTATTTCCGATACATACAGAAAAGTCACTTACCGAGTTGAATGTTACCGAGCATGGTAAAACTGCAGACCTTACCGAGTTAGGTCAGTCTTACCGAGCAATCGCTAAAGTCATTAAGTCATCTCACCTACCCACTTATCAAGCATTAATGACAGAATTTTAATAAAAAGGGCAAAATCGACTTCATTCTTCACCGCGTTATTCAACATTCGAAGAGCTTAGGTTTTCAAAGTGCTTAAGGAGATTTAAGATGAATTTGCAGCGAAGGATCTAAAAAGAACTCGTTCCATTCAGCAATGACTTCCACTAGCACCACCAGCAGGAGCAAGGCGAAGAAGACTTCCAATATGTTAGTGAAAGGAGTTAAATGGACAGCGCCGAACTTCAAACTCGTTCCAGCAATCATAGAATCACTCGACCCAAGTGGAGCACAGTCCAGAATTCCTTCCAAGGTACTTCTTATCAATGACATTCGTACTCATTTCAAATGCACTATTCAGGAGTTAGGGACTTTAGAAATGGACAATGCCCTAAGTCAGCTATGTGTTGACAAAACCCTAAAACCCGAGCATAGACATTTGGAAATCAAAGGTTTGACCCATATCCCACACCTACCAAGAAATTTTCAAGTGAAATGGATTAGGTATGTATTGAGCCGTGTACATGATGGGCAACTATGGTTAGATCAACCTATCTTAATAACAAAGAAGATGATTCATAGGATCACAGGTTTACCGATGTCAGACAAAGCAAAATCCACCAAAACCCTAGGTCGGGATGAACTGCAGGAGTTAACTCTTGCCGAGTGGGATGGCAGAGGATTGAAAATTAACAATGTATCTGATGTTGAACTTAAATTTGGTATTATTATCATTGCATATAAGCTGTATAGTTCCAGTAGGCTAAATAGTGTGGCATGTGAGGCAGTAGACCTTGCCTACAAGGTAGTAAAGAAGAACATGGATTTTGACCTAGCAGAGGTTTTACTAACACAATTCAACAAGAACATGGACAGTATAAGGACATCAAAGAATAATCCATGCAAATTTGGTTCTTTGTTGATTTGTATATTTTTCTATGTACAAAACTTTTTCCCTTCTAAAGGCACAGTAGTATGGAGGAAGGATACTCCAATTTTGTATCAGATAAATGAGTTTATAGCAGAAATAGGTCAGAATTTTGAGACAGTAATGGATAATTATTTTGAAGAATTTAAGGACAAAATGAACAACAGGTTCAGGATTCCTCCTAAGTTGGTAAAAGATTACAAGGATGATATATGTTTCATGGTAGACTGTGATAAAGTTTACATCCAGGCAGCCATACCCCGAGTGGCATGGGTAAAACCATTGCCCTATGAAATTAACATAGATGAAGCAAGGGATATAATAGAAGCCCTGATAAATGAACCAGCCATTCCCAACACCCCTGCATTTGGCACTTATGATGAGGCCAAAGCCAGAATTGAGCTTGAAATCAAGCTTCCAAAGGCCATCACCAGTACCAAGAGAAAGGCAGCTAAAGAAACAGAAGAAACAAAAGAGGAATTAGAAGAGGAAGCAGAAACACCAAAGAAGAAAGGCAAAGTAGTAATCACCAAGCCCAAACTTAAAACTGCAGTATTCACAAGGAGAACCAGGAAAGGGCAGAAAGAAAGTGAAGTTGTATTCAGGAAACCCCCTCCTACCTTCGAAGAAAAATTGAAACAGTTGGAACAAGGATCTGGCATGTCTAACTTCAAGGCACTGAAGTATGAAAGCAGATCAGATGCAGAAAAGATGCAAATCAAGGAACTTTTACTGAACAAAATGGGTAAATGGAAATATACCCCAGATGATATCAGTTCTCAAATTCCAAATGAGCTTCTAGTCAGGATTAGACCAAGATGGACTTCAGCAGTGCAAACTGTCAAAGACATTTATGCACAAACCTTAAAACAGTTGTTACCGAACCTGACATATAAAGAAGTAAAAGAGGCATTAAAGGAGAATGAACACCAAATGACACTTAGGTTTCATACCTTCTTAGTTCTCTCCAAGCAGATAGAAGCAATAGTAAATAATGCCACAATTGTGTGGAAAAGGATATATAAACTGCCAATGCCATCTGACCCCACGGTAGCAATTGAGGGTGATAAAGATGATGAAGAGGATGAAGAGGAGAAGGAAGAAGAAGAAGCAGCTGAGGAAGAAGGAGACACGGTAATAATAGGTGATGAAGAAGACACGGTGATAATAGGTGATGAAGAAGATGATCCTGAACAGGTAGCAGCAGAAGTCATTGCATCTCTTCCTCACTCACCGCAGAAAGGCGTTGCATCATCAGCTTCAGCCAGCAGGATTAGCATGTCATTATCTACCGGGATGCAGAGTGTTGCCTCTACCGAGCAACAAGTGAGTTCTTCAGTCACCGAGATCACAACTTCTCCTGCAGCATGTATAGTAAGTTTTGCAACCTCTCCAGTTTTGACACATTCCTTAGCACAAATGATCACACCAATCAGCACTCCTGCATGTACATCAATTTTGGGAACAGTCGGTACATCCATGAGTCTTCCTCTAGTAAATCCCATTCCAGTTATAACAGCTACTCCAACCTTATCAACCATTGTAACTACATCAAAGGATAAGGAAGTAAGCACAGAAGTAATACAAAAGACACCTTTAAAACTTCTGCTTACCGGCAAGGCTATAGAGGATGATATAGATCTGGATAAAGAGATTGTCATTCCACAAATAGACCTCAATACTGCATCAATTGATGAAATGAGATTGATCAGCCAGTTGTTAGAATAGAAAGCAAAACAAAAACAACTAAGAAGTGAGAGAGACAGGGAATTCAACATCATAAACGGTGCAAAGACCATTCTCACAGATGCCTTAGGTATAAAAGTTGATCCCTCTCAACACATTTTGCTACAACTCGAAGAGGCTATGAACAGATTCAATGAGGACTCATCAGGAGAAGAGAAACTGATAGAAAGAACCAAGAAGAAATTTGATAACAAGGTGCTTGAGCACATTGCTCAGTAGATAGCAATAAAACAAGTTGAATTGACCACTATTTTGGCCAAGTTAGAAAATTCTTTTAATAATATAACTTCATTTTGTGCAAAGTTATGTGATGTTACCGAGTTCACAAAAGGAATCAGAGATCAACTGAAGAAAATTGATGATGATCTGAAAGTAAGTGCACAACAGTTGCAGCTTGACCCCATCTCAAGCTCAACTCACCATTCAAACATCAGATTCCTATTAGATAAGCAATCAGAATTGCTCAGGGAAGATGCAAGGATCCGGTTTACATTGTTAGATATTCAGAATATGATCCTTCCTAACATGGATACAATGCAGAAACACATTACACATTCCAAAACATTGATCCATGATAACAGTTTTTCAGTTGCAGAGCATGTAATTGAACTATCAGCCAAAGTTCAAGTTGCATTGTCTATTTGCACAATTTTGCAAGAAAATTGGGATAAGACCTTGGCTCATATCAAACAAGTACACTCAGAGTTTATCTCACACTTTAATATTTCTATTTGAGTTATCTATTCTTTGGCATTATTGTCAAAAAGGGGGAGAATATGGAACATATTAGAGACAAAGGGAGAATGTAAATAACAATTGGTATAGAGATAAGTGTATAGAATCATATGTATATTCTATGGGGGAGTTATGTACAGTGAGATATACAGGTATATACAGCAATCTACAATTGGTATCAATTTTGAAGAATCAAGTCAGCATGACAGATTCATTTTTGTCTCATAAGTGTTTTTGTCACTAATGCCAAAGGGGGAGATTGTTGGAATAATGATATATTTGTCATTAGTGAATACACTTAGTGAAAACACTTATTCGATTTTGAATGTTACCGAGCTCATCACTCAGTCCACAGCCTATACCGAGCATTCAACAAAGCTCACCAATTAAACAGTTCAAACCAAGCAGTAAGACTGTCACCGAGCATATGAGACAAACAGCAGTTACCGAGAAGTCAGTTCAGACTGAGTCACCAGTGGTTGCCGAGTGACACTATATCTACCGAGTCACCACAGCTACCGAGTTCCAAGCTACACTTCGGGACTAGTATGGACCGAGCTTCTACTCTTACCGAGAGCATGATGATGCCGAGTACTGTAGTGGATGCCGTGTATCAGAAGATCACCGAGCCAGCTTGAGGAACCGAGTATCTACCGACTCAGTAATATTTTGTTCACCTATGTAAGGCTGACTTAAGAATGAGTTTATGTTATTAATTTGTATGAGGCCGAATTTATGAAATGTAAATGTAATTATGGACGGTATATATATGTAATGTATTATACCATCTGTAGTATGTATGAAAGATGTATGTATATGCGAAATTAGAAAGAGCAGAGCAGAAACTGCATTAAGGCAGCAGACCAGAACATTTTCGCAGAGTCAGTAAAGGAGCAGAATCGACATATCTATCTCAGAAGGAGATCAATACTCAAAGGATCTTATCAGCAATAAAGTTGTAAGTCAAGATCTATTGTTTCATCCTAACAGTTGAATCAGTTTGTAAATCCTTTTACCGGGTAGACTTAACAGTCTTTTGTAAATCTCTTAACCGAGTGCATACTTCATTGTATGTTTGTAAATCCTCTAACAAGGTGGACCTAGCAGTCCAAATTTGCTTCTAACAGGGCAGATCATCAGAAGTGATCATTGTAAGCCTTAACCGGCCAACTTTTACTGCAGTACCAAAGTTTTGTGGGTACCATCCCCACCCCAGTTTTACTTTCTATTTGGAAGGTTTCTGGGTCACCAAATCTTTGTGTTATGTGTTGCGAATGATTATATTTTCATGCATGCAGTAGATTAAATGAATGAATGGTTTAATATATGCAAGTGCAGAAATGAATTAAAAGTTTTAAGCGTTACTGATTCACCCCTCCCCTCTCAGTAACTTGGTTAGTCCTGAATATTTTCAACATGCTATAGTTGCATATGTTGTTTAAAAGGTGTGCATTTTAAGAAAAAATTGTCGCCATTGTAGATAGTTTAGGTGTATTTCTCTAGGGTATTTTGGTGGGCATTACAACGAGCGTGGGTATAAAAGAAAATACTTACTTCTAGCTCAACCCAATGATTGAAGATGAGGCAATCAAATTTACAGCGCTCCACTTGGAGGGAGTCGCTCACGAATGGTGGCACCATGGAATGGTCACTCAGCCATGATTGAGTCAATTCATATGTTGATTTCATAGAGAGACTCATACACTGCTTTCATGGGAAGGATCCAGAGCTCAACTTTAAGGATTTGGCACAACTAAAGTAGACCAAACCAATGGACAGTTACATCATAGAATTTTAGAGACTGTCAGTGTTGGTTACAGACATCTCCGAGAGGAGATTGGTCATGTTTTTCATGGATGGATTGATGGAACCCCTAAAGGGTTGGGTCAAAGGGCTCAACCCCAACATGCTCACAGAAGAAATTAAGAAGGTACGTGACATGGCTACCTCATCCTCTTCCAAGAGTTACACATGTGACAAGCCACCCCTTGCACCAAAGGAGGAGGGAAATAAACTATACCTGAAGAATTCATCATTAGACGAGGCCATGAAGCAAGAGCTTAGGAGGAAAAAGCTTTATTTTGCATGCAAGGAATTGTGTGAACCAGGACACCAATGCTTAGGTAAGGGAAAGATCCATTACATTGAGGTGGTGTCTGACAACAAGGAGGAGAATCAAGAATCCGAGTGGTAGGAAAAAGAGGATACTAAAGAAGAAACAAATTGGGTGGAGAGGATTGCCACACTAGTACGAAGGGGAGGTGCCATTTTTGCTCATGCTAGCACTCCAAGTTGCAGTGTGTTTTGGGTTTGCGATACACTCCAGAGGCAATGAGTCATAGTCATGTTGGACAACGGGGCCACTCTCAACTTTATCAACTCATCACTCATCACTAGGAGGGGTTTTTGTATGGAGAAGGAAGGATTCAAATTCAAGGTGGCAGGAGGAAATCTACTGTCATGTACTCATTTGGTTCTGCAACTCAGAATCATCATGGGGAAGTACACAGTGACAGATGATTTATTTTTGGCTTATTTGGATGATGCAGATGTCATCTTGGGCATTAAATGGATGGAGACCCTCGAACAATACATACAGAGTTTCAAGAGGATGGAATTCTCATTTGAAGTGGATGGCGAGAAGGTGGTACTAGGAGGAATGTCAAATGGCAGCCCAAGGGAGAATTTCATGAAGTGGATGGAAGCGATTTTTAAACATAATGATGTAATTTGGGTGGCACAATGTTTGGTCTTGACCAAACCTTTGAGTGTGCAAAAAGCCTACTACCATGATGATGAGCTTTAGGCGGTGTTGGGAAAGTACAGTTTGGTCTCTGCGGATATTCCACCTGGTATACCCCCACATAGAGGTTTTGAGCACACCATCGATGTGAGAGAGAGAAATTTGAGGTCATGCACCTTTAGGGAGTACCTAGTTTTCTAGAAGAATCTATCAGTTGAAGATGCCACATGGGAGAGAGAACAGATCTTGGAGCATTCTTGTTTGCAATTACTTGAGGGAAAGCAATTCTTAAGCTGGGAGGACTATAATGTCCCTGAAATATTTAAATGACTCAATTAAATAATATCTTATGAACCCTTTAATTAATTAATTTAATGTAATGAAAAACTCTTGTTGTCCCTCTTGTAACCCTTCGGGAAACTTCTCGGAGCTCTTTATAAGGTTTTGGTTGGCTTGTAGGAAAGAATGGTGGATGTGTATGTTCTCTTGTGTATTTGTAATTCTTGTTGGAATTGAGTATTCTGGTAATCATTTCGAAGGTGCAAGATCCTCCCTATTACGACACTCATAGTTTCGGTGGGAGTCACTCCTCACCCTATTATGCCTGTTATACAAATTCATGAAACCTTCCGTTAAGGACAAATTGTAATAAACAACTTGAAACTATTTTATTTTGTCTGAATATAAGAATATTTACTAGTGGTTAATACTATTTTGTATCTATGACATTAATTACTAGGTGTCTTCTCTATTGCATAATTTGAGTAGTAATATTTGATGGTTGGCAAAATGTACAAGGCTCAAGAAATACATATTTCGCCAAAGGTGTAGTTCCACTAAAAGTGTAATCTTGTCAAGAGTGAAAACCTGTTGAAGGTGTAATCCTGTTGACAGTGAAAACCCATCGAAGGTGTAATCTTGTCGATAGTGCAAACCTATCGAAGGTGTAGTTCCACTGAAAGTGTAATCTTGTCAAGAGTGAAAACCTATCGAAGGGTACTGAGGGATGTCATAGGGGGAAATTCTATAGGAGGGAGTCAAAGGGAGCAAAGGGTGTTGAAGGGATACTTTGTTGAAGGGATACCCTACCAAAGGGATACGAAGGGGATTTATGTCAAGGGATATTTTGTTGTATGTGTATGTAAGGAAAGTCCATATGGTCATAGTGTGGGGGTCGAATCCATGCTGGTACATTACAGTTGGAGCACTGCCAATTTGTACACCAGTTTATCCACCAAGGGCCATAGAAGAATTCTCTTCTACTAGATGAGCCTTCTCCATAGAAACCTCCATATTCCTGGGCTCAAAGACCCAAAATCCACCACTAATACGGGCTTTAAGGCCCCTAACAAAGTATTGCACTAGCATAGCCTCATAATCTGCTATTCTCGCATACTACTTAAGTTCAAAGAAATTATACTCATACTTCTCAAGGAACATGGCTAGCTGTTGGAAGGAATGGAACTCATCTACCTTCCTCTATCTCCAATGGTTTGATAGAAAATGGGCATGGAACCTCTCCAAGAAAATATCCCAAGAAAATGATGCAATATCCAAGTGGAGCTTCTTCTCCTTTAAGCTCCACCAAGTGGAAGAAAACCCACGTAAATGCATAATGGCACACCTACCTTTGGTGTTGTTGCCATACAAATGCATGAAAATACACTTATCCATATCTATCAACCACATATTTGCCTCCAATCGACCACATACGACCAGCTAAAATGGCATCCTCATCATCAGTTGTAGTCTTCCAAAGAGGAGGAGTATGATTCCTCTCCCTCTTTTGATTCTAAGAGTGGTGGGACCCTAGCTATTGAGAACCCTCCTACCTAGATCCTAAATGAGAAATGTTCTCCTGTAGAAGGTGAATAACCTAAGGTCCTCCTAGCCCATCATCCTAATACTCATTCTAATCACCTCTCCTCTAATCACTCTAGTGGTCATTGTGTTGTTCTTCCTGAAAGTTCTCTTAGGAGCCTTCTTGATGAAGCTTCCAGTACTTATTTTGATATGGGTTCAATCAAGTAGCTCGATAGTTACCCTGTCCTTGGTCCTTACCCCTAGTAGACATCTTCCTAACATAGGCATAAAGAAACCACAAGGAACACATCTAGAGGGCAACTAAAACAAAGGACAAATAGAGATAGGTGTTAGTGAACATGATCCAAAGATACCTACCCTAACATAGCCCAATGGGCATATAAAGACTAGAGTTCCCAATGTAGAAACTTGCGTTGTGATACCAGATGTAATGCCCCACTAAGGAACCCCAAAGGACAACACATCTAACCAACTAACCTCAAGGAGACAAACATTGTTTTAAAAGAGATACATTAATACATTATAAATATTTTTTTAAAAGAGATACATTAATACATTAAACTATAATAATGATTAAAGTAACATTAAACATAAGAACAAATTATTTAAGCACAAGCAAAAACAACTTAAAAACATTAACACCTATGTCCTCTAAGGTTCCCTAATGTTGCTACAAGGCAACAGTGCCACTTAATAAGGCATAAGAATCTAATATAATCTAACCATTGCATAAAATAATCTCTTAACATAAATAAATGAATCTTAACATAGAAATGATATCATATAAGAACTAAGCATCATGATTACTCCTAGGAACTAGGTTCATTTTAAATCCCAAAATCCTAATGTTATTAAGATTACTTTCCACATTAAATAATGTTAACATAGAAATCCTAATGTTATTAAGATTAAGATTATTTTCCACATTAAAGAGTCTAATATAACCATTACATAACATAATGTATTAACATAAATAAATGAATCTTAACATAGAAATGATATCATATAAGAACTAAGCATCATGATTACTCCTACGAACTAGGTTCATTTTAAATCCCAAAATCCTAATTTTATTAAGATTACTTTCCACATTAACATATAACCATTGTAACTAACTTAAGTAAATGAAACTAAGATCATGAAATATCATTTTATGCATTACAACTAACATCTTATTCACTAAGAATCTAATCATTCATAAATGATAGATGGTGCCAACATCGTGCTATCTAAACTCATAAAATAATCACATAATTAACATTATTATATTAAATTTACATTACATCTTCCTCTCAAAGAGAGTGCTCTTATTACATAATGAACATAAATGGAAACCGATTCTAAATACATGAACAAATAATTACATAAGAGAATACAACTTGCATCTTGATTACAAAGCACTTGCAACTAGAGAAGACATAGTCCATCCATGAAGCTCACGAACATATCACCAAATTCCCAATGAAAGAAAGCTTCTACCACCCAACCATGTGGAACCCAAAGGTCCACCCCTCGTGCCTCGAATAATGACATAAGGCCCCACACACCAAACATACACTAAGGCTGCGACTAACACATCCACAAAAATGCAAATGGATACACGAATATAGCAAACACAAGGACTATAACAATACATAACACTGACTACCAGAGGCTTCTACACAACACGTAGGATAAAGTCCTAGGATACACTTAGGGAATAGTTATTAAACCCAAGGCAGGACCAAGAGGACGAGTTGAATCAGTCTAAATCAAAATTAATGCAGTAACTCACAACACTTAATCAATTAAATAATACATAATCAACACATGAACACCAAAATTTTGTACGTGGAAAACCCAAAATAAGAAAAAAACCATAGTGAGCACCTGCTCACAAAATATATCCACTATGTATATCATATTACAATTAAAGAGCTCACTGCTCTAAACTTGTTGGCCAAGGCAAACTGCTCTTGGGGTAAGATACAAAAACTATTTGCAAACCTGATGCTAACTACAACAGGTCAAGATACAACAAATTGATTTGAAAAGAAGGATCTCCTGATCATGAAGCTATCCTTGAACTTTGAAAAAAGTGACCAACATCAACACACACAACTTGGACCTCATCTATCAACACATTGTCTCATATTTCTGCCACAGTCTCAAACAACTTACATATCATTCGAACACAACTCTTGCTCTTTGTTCTTCACTAAATTTTATTTCCTATTTCCATATAACACCCATTGTCATATAGACAACTCAATCACATACATTCTTTATATACAAGATAAATGATCAAGGGTTGAACCAAGTCGGCCAAAAGAAAAAATTAACCTTTCAGACCAAAAACACACACGTTGATCCACTCTAGGAGAAAGAGGGGACCAAAACACATCTTCCAAGTCCACTCCATTGATCTACAAACACTGGAATGTTACCCATAGTGTAACGTGTCCATATAGACAATCAATGGGCCAAAAGATATTCTTCAATGCAAATTACTCTTATCTAGATCACCACATGCTATAGTGAGACCCATAACACATTGAATTACCTTCCACAAATCATATCTGGACCAAAAGGTAACATTAACATAGAATATCACATATGGCTATGAAACATACCACAACATCCAGAGAACACAGAGATATTTTTGGATCACAAAAACTAACATATCCATAATGCCAAAACATAGCCAATGAAGATAACAACATCAATAACAATTTTTTAGAGCTGACCAGTTCTGGAACAACAAATAAAATAACTACAACACCAATATAGCAAGATATCTCTGCACCATAGACTTCCTCTCTATATCATAGACTTCCAGACCAACGTCTATTGGAAACAAGAAGTTTGAGATTAATGACAACTAAAGAAACACATACTTCCGACAACAATGTCATCACATGTCATCACCATGAGTTTCCCTAGCAGCCCTTTTAGCCTTAGCCTTGGTGCCCATATGACACCCATGTGGAACTGAAGTATCCTTTCATGAGGACAAGGAAGTACGGTCATGCCAACAAGCCTTCCCAATCTCATCTTGATCCTTAACAAGCACTCTATGCCATGAGTGGGGCATCACCATTATATTTTTAATGTGAAATCTACCTTACCCCCTAATACATTTAATTAGACCATCACTAGTTAAGGAAACTTCCAATGAGATTCTTTGGCAGCCGCTTAGGGCCCTGACACCCACTTGGAAACCACTCCCCCTAACATGTACCTAGATACCCCTAGCCTAAGGTTATTAACATTAATCAGAAACATACAAGATGTCATGAAGCATCATATAACTCATATTATATTGGTTCTATATCAGAATATGAATCATAACTTTCTGATTAAAATACCATTCCTTTATTTAATTGCTTTCATGGCATCATCATGAATGCAGAATCAATGAACCATAATTTATGAACACATGAAACCAAAAGGAGATAAATGAATCCATCTCAAAACAATCATACAGGCCTTGGAAATGCATAATAGAAGTTTACAGACCCAAGAACTAGCCTCTGGACTGACTCGAACTGTCATGGGTTTCTATGCATTAATCCATGAAACTACGCATCTTTTAACTAAAGCTACACTTTTGCAACATCTTGCTATGCATATGAACCTTATTGTTGCACATATACAACATCTTGTTGCACTTTTGTACTCTGATCTTGTGCTTTCATTCTAGAAGTAGGACAAAGAGCTTGGGTCAAGTTTGGGCTCATTTCTTGACAATGATACAATCAAGAATGTAGAATCTAACTTAGAACCATTTGATATGGGTGAGTTCCCTTCCTATAAATACCAACTAATCAACCCCAAGATGAAAACAAAAACTGCAAGAGGCAAAATTTTAAAAATTGCCTAGAAAAAGGCAATATAAAGAACACCTACTTCAATAAACAATCAAACTAACAACAGAAAATGCAATATCTTTCCATATGAAATCATGACATTAATGACACAGAGAATACAATCTTTCCAAAGACAAAACTGATTACAATTCAGAAAATCAAATGGGCATAAGAATCCAACAAGGAAATTGAAGTAAATGGACAAAGAAAGGAAGAGCAACTCTTGCATGTACGGACTCCACACGAATAGAAACTCTAGCCAATCAAGTAAGTTTTCCAAAACAAAATCAACAACAACCAATCTCCAACAAATATCCCTCAAAAATTCTTCACAATCTTCACAAAACCCTCTCCAAATG